>NC_132891.1:966650-1126465 GCF_030463535.1 Salminus brasiliensis
CCTCAGAATCCACTCAGCTCAGTTCAGCTGGACTGTCATTATCCTATCTGATCTAATCCCATCCTCTGTTGGGCTGAATCTCCTAATCAATCAGGACTGATCCAGATCATCACTGTAGCAGAGCATCTAGAAACGTGATGAACTGCAGAGCTGATCAACAGGACCCGTTTTTATCATACAGTGATAGACTTTATGTGTTTAGGGATAGAGGGTATGCAAGTGACGTCACAGGTGGCGGGAGTCAGTGACAGCGTTGGTGTTCAGTGTGAGCGCAATGGACTGCTGCAGTTCACAGACTGGACGGCTGAAATCCAGGCACTGAAACGTCTGGGAGATCAAGCCTGTCCTGTACTTGTAAATTTAGCGACATGCCAAGTCAGAACCCTAATAATCCTGAAAACAGTGAAACCCCTCCATTCACCCTAATGAGAGACTGTAGCTCCGCCTCCTCAGTGTATATCACAATGCCTACATTTAGAGCGTTATTAATATTCACCCTAATGAGAGACTGTAGCTCCGCCTCCTCAGTGTATATCACAATACCTACATTTAGAGCGTTATTAATATTCACCCTAATGAGAGACTGTAGCTCCGCCTCCTCAGTGTATATCACAATGCCTACATTTAGAGCGTTATTAATATTCACCCTAATGAGAGACTGTAGCTCCGCCTCCTCAGTGTATATCACAATACCTACATTTAGAGCGTTATTAATATTCACCCTAATGAGAGACTGTAGCTCCGCCTCCTCAGTGTATATCACAATACCTACATTTAGAGCGTTATTAATATTCACCCTAATGAGAGACTGTAGCTCCGCCTCCTCAGTGTATATCACAATACCTACATTTAGAGCGTTATTAATATTCACCCTAATGAGAGACTGTAGCTCCGCCTCCTCAGCGTATATCACAATACCTACATTTAGAGCGTTATTAATATTCACCCTAATGAGACTGTAGCTCCGCCTCCTCAGTGTATATCACAATCCCTACATTTAGAGCGTTATTAATATTCAACCTAATGAGAGACTGTAGCTCCGCCTCCTCAGTGTATATCACAATACCTACATTTAGAGCGTTATTAATATTCAACCTAATGAGAGACTGTAGCTCCGCCTCCTCAGTGTATATCACAATACCTACATTTAGAGCGTTATTAATATTCACCCTAATGAGAGACTGTAGCTCCGCCTCCTCAGTGTATATCACAATACCTACATTTAGAGCGTTATTAATATTCACCCTAATGAGAGACTGTAGCTCCGCCTCCTCCTCAGTGTATATCACAATACCTACATTTAGAGCGTTATTAATATTCACCCTAATGAGAGACTGTAGCTCCGCCTCCTCCTCAGTGTATATCACAATACCTACATTTAGAGCGTTATTAATATTCACCCTAATGAGAGACTGTAGCTCCGCCTCCTCAGTGTATATCACAATACCTACATTTAGAGCGTTATTAATATTCACCCTAATGAGAGACTGTAGCTCCGCCTCCTCAGTGTATATCACAATACCTACATTTAGAGCGTTATTAATATTCACCCTAATGAGAGACTGTAGCTCCGCCTCCTCAGCGTATATCACAATACCTACATTTAGAGCGTTATTAATATTTACCCTAATGAGAGACTGTAGCTCCGCCTCCTCAGCGTATATCACAATACCTACATTTAGAGCGTTATTAATATTCACCCTAATGAGAGACTGTAGCTCCGCCTCCTCAGCGTATATCACAATACCTACATTTAGAGCGTTATTAATATTCACCCTAATGAGAGACTGTAGCTCCGCCTCCTCAGCGTATATCACAATACCTACATTTAGAGCGTTATTAATATTCACCCTAATGAGAGACTGTAGCTCCGCCTCCTCAGCGTATATCACAATACCTACATTTAGAGCGTTATTAATATTCACCCTAATGAGAGACTGTAGCTCCGCCTCCTCAGCGTATATCACAATACCTACATTTAGAGCGTTATTAATATTCAACCTAATGAGAGACTGTAGCTCCGCCTCCTCAGCGTATATCACAATACCTACATTTAGAGCGTTATTAATATTCACCCTAATGAGAGACTGTAGCTCCGCCTCCTCAGTGTATATCACAATACCTACATTTAGAGCGTTATTAATATTCACCCTAATGAGAGACTGTAGCTCCGCCTCCTCAGCGTATATCACAATACCTACATTTAGAGCGTTATTAATATTCACCCTAATGAGAGACTGTAGCTCCGCCTCCTCAGCGTATATCACAATACCTACATTTAGAGCGTTATTAATATTCACCCTAATGAGAGACTGTAGCTCCGCCTCCTCAGCGTATATCACAATACCTACATTTAGAGCGTTATTAATATTCACCCTAATGAGAGACTGTAGCTCCGCCTCCTCAGCGTATATCACAATACCTACATTTAGAGCGTTATTAATATTCACCCTAATGAGAGACTGTAGCTCCGCCTCCTCAGCGTATATCACAATACCTACATTTAGAGCGTTATTAATATTCACCCTAATGAGAGACTGTAGCTCCGCCTCCTCAGCGTATATCACAATACCTACATTTAGGCTTTATCCTCTAAACAGGTGTGATCTGAGCCTCAGGTAGCTGGGCGTTCCAGGCTACACATCACTGGCCACTGGTTCCTTGGTCATTGAACTTGATCAGATGATCACTGGTTTGGTTGTTTTCCCTAATAAATGGAGCCACTCAATCTGACTAAAGGGGGCTTCAGTGTTCCAGTGGGAACATGACGTGAATGCATACCCTCTATTGTTTAATATTACAGTAAATATCATTTATTGGGAAAATTATATTTTATATAATAATATTTAATAAATAATACTTTTATCAGATCACCCTATTTTAACTTAATAACATTGCTGAGTAAACCTGCATTGGATGTTTTTTTTTCACATTTACATATAAATTTAGTACGAGATTAGATGACAAACACAAATCTAATCTGTTGTACTGCGTATATAACCTGTCTACACAAAACCATGTTCTCTGAGCGAGCGGCTTATTCACTGTAATTAGAGCTCATTTATAAAGATAAGACATGAGCCAGACTTCAGGACCCTCTGTGTAAAGATCCCCCCAGTTAACAGATGAAGCTACTAAAACGTCCCAGTCCCAGTTTCTGCTAAATACTTACACATGATTCTCCTCCGGCGTCTCCAGGACTTAGCAAAGTGAAAGAGTGCCCTTTGGGGGAAAAACGTGTGGATCAGGGGTGTAAATCTGGCCCCGTTTACGGCTTCAGTAGGACAGAGCGTCCCCTACCCTGACCTGTGATAATGGGGTACCTCAGGGCTCAGTCCCAGGACCTGTCTCCTTTGTTTATTATTAAAGCGCCTGTATGAACGCAGTGGAAGTATATGATTTAAGTGTTGTCTAGGACAGTGTACCGCTCTCCCACCACGACCTGGCTACAATTTTTAACATTTCATCACTGTCAAGCAAAACCTTGTGTCTCCAAATCTGGCATTTTTCACTTTTCTCGGTAATGTGAATCTGGCAGCTGTTTTATCTTCATACTGTATCAGAATTCTTCTTCCACTGACCTCCACCTACTTCCTTCTCCTGTAAAGCTGCTGTTTTGGACTGTTTTGAGGCGTGATTAGAGTGTTTATAAAGCACTAAACACAGCATGGCCTGATACGGCAATGCCGTACCACACTACCGCCATTTAACGTGTAAATACTGCATGTAAAAACAAGATGCTTTCTACAGAGACACAGACCTGCTGATAATGCCTGTGAACTGTAAACAGGGCATCTGACGGCACAGCAACTTAATTAGAAATGACCATTTTTTTTTGAAAAGGAATTAGTGCACTGTGAAAAATCTAGATGGGATTTGGTTATTTTGATGTAACAGAGTCCTAACTGAAATACTCTGATTAAATAAATATAACTATTCTAACAGACCAAAAACTAATTTTTAACCTAGAAACAGATAGAGATAGATAATATAAAAAACATGTGTGACTGTAATCTGTTGTAAATCTATGTATTGAAATCAACACCTTAAGTTCAATGCACCAAGATGCATTTTTAGGCCCCTAGTCAGGTCTGTCATGGTAACTATTTTTGTCACGATTTTGTAACTGTGATAAACTATGATGTCAATTTAAGAGCATTTTATACGGCTGATATAATGACAATATTATAGCATATATTAATGAATGCTATTACATATTTTAAATAGCTATGTTTTATTTTTTAATAATACAAATATTCAGATATTGGAATTAAAATATAAAATATATTAAATAAATAAAATAAAAACACTGTTTTTAAACAAAGTGGACATACTGGCTGATTCACAGTAATGGGATCCCCTAACTAAGTAAACACAATGGGCTATACTGAGGTCATGCCCATATACTGTGCAGCTTACCCCTAGTGTTTGTGTGTGTGTGTGTGTGTGTGTGTGTGTGTGTGTGTGTGTGTGTGTCTGTGTTTGTGTGTGTGTGTGTAAAACTATGTGGAGCTTCGCCTCATTAAGGTTCTGCATCAATGTTAGCATCACTGACGAGGTGAGGAGGGTAAGAAGACAGTCAGATAATGCACCGGTTCTTGTACTGGACATGATTGACAGTGGAGCAGTGGGCGAGAGAAGGACGTGGCAGAGAGGAGAGTGAGAAGACGAGTGTTCGGGTGTACTGATAGATACACACAGCACACTGAGCAGGCCTACAGCTACCGAGAGCAGCAAACCTACTGTCACACACCTCTCAGCTGAGCCTCTCTAAGCACTGAAGGAGCTGGAGAGTGAAGCTCTGACTAGGCGTGAGCAGCAGAAACAGATGGAGGAGATCTTGGCAGGAGCGAGGGAAGAGATTTTAGGGATTGTGTAGAAGAGGTGGATGGAGCTGGGGTAGCCAAAGGCCCCATGAAGAATGAACTCACCTGAAGATTTGTTCCTCATGAGACGAACCTCTCGAGGCTGGATTCCCTGCTGCTGCAGCTGGGCTCGGATCTAAGAATACAGTAAATATACACATACACAGTAAATATACACATATACAGTAAATATATACAGTAAATATACACATACACAGTAAATATACACATATACAGTCAGTGCTGCTCAGCGGTGGACTGCACGTACACTTTACCACATATCTGTATCAGCACTGTTTCCTAAACATCATAATAAGATATAAATAAATAAGAATGTATATAAATATAGTCACTATAGCTACTATAATTTTACAGTTTATTTTAGTTCTGTACATTAATAGTTGTTTATTATTAGCTGTTTTATTTTTTACTGTTAATTAATTCATTTTATTTTTGATATTTTGTTCAGGTCATTTTGTGTGCTTTGGCAACATTGTTGATGAGACAGTCCTTTTTTTAGGGCTCTGTACTTTAGCTGGGCTCTACGTCTCTCAGCCTAGTACTCTCAGAGTGATACACACACAGGGTTCTGTTTGGGTTTATAGACTAAAGTCAGTCCCACCGTCTCCTAAACCTCATCCATCTACCATTTACATTTACATTTATGGCTTTTAGCTGACACTTTTATCCAGAGCGACTTACCAGGTTACTCGTATTACAGATGGCTAAAGTAGTGATAAATAGTGTTACTTTAATTTTTCACCAAGCCTGTACCTCGTTGACGGTGGCGTTTGGAGGCAGCATCCTGAGCATGATGATGTTGCTGGGTCTCTGGCCCTGTTCTCCCTCAGCCCTGTAGTCCTGATCCCGTAGCTCCGCCTCATCCAGCCCAGACTCCGGCCCAGCAAGGAAAACACCTTCTCCAGCTTCATCCCTCGCTTCGGACTGCTGTGGTGGACAAAAACCCTGCGGCAAAAAAACAAGACACTCATTAAATAAGATACCAATAGAATAGGCCTCTCTGGAGCAGATCAGCATCATGACCCTATTGGCTCCATGCTGCCTAATAATGCCAGGCGTGGACTAGAGGGGTATAAAGCCCCCCAGCATTGAGGAGCTGTGGAGCAGTGGAGGAACTGTGTTCTCTGGAATGATGGTGGTGGAGGAGCTCCATCCAGTACTTTTGATTGTGATGAGTTGGGGATAAGGTGGAGTGATGATCATCTAACATCCTGACCTCACTAACACTGTGAATTCAATCAAATCCTCACAGCAAACTCTTCAAACTCTTTTTCTCTGGACAGTAGAGACAGTTCCTCCAACAAAATTATGATATTAGAATGATATTAGAACATACTGGATATTAATGATATTAGAGCTTCATACTGGATATTAATGTTATTAGAGCTTCATACTGGATATGAATGTTATTAGAGCTTCATACTGGATATTAATGATATTAGAGCTTCATACTGGATATTAATGCTATTAGAGCTTCATACTGGATATTAATGATATTAGAGCTTCATACTGGATATTAATGCTATTAGAGCTTCATACTGGATATGAATGTTATTAGAGCTTCACACTGGATATGAATGTTATTAGAGCTTCACACTGGATATGAATGTTATTAGAGCTTCACACTGGATATGAATGTTATTAGAGCTTCATACTGGATATTAATGTTATTAGAGCTTCATACTGGGTATTAATGCTATTAGAGCTTCATACTGGATATGAATGTTATTAGAGCTTCACACTGGATATGAATGTTATTAGAGCTTCACACTGGATATGAATGTTATTAGAGCTTCACACTGGATATGAATGTTATTAGAGCTTCATACTGGGTATTAATGTTATTAGAGCTTCATACTGGATATTAATGTTATTAAAGCTTCATACTGGATATTAATGATATTAGAGCTTCATACTGGATATTAATGATATTAGAGCTTCATACTGGATATTAATGTTATTAGAGCTTCATACTGGATATTAATGTTATTAGAACTTCATACTGGATATTAATGTTATTAAAACTTCATACTGGATATTATTCCTCTCTCACCCTTCTTTGGCCGACACCTCTGGAGTATTTTTCGAGTTCTCGACGTCCCAGGCCGTACTCTTCCGGAGAGGGCCCACTCTGGCCCCCTGCTCCCCCCCACTCCTCGTTGCTCTCTGATTGGTGGAGAGTGTGTTTATCAGTCTGGAGCTGCCTGAAGGGCTGGTAGTCCCGTCTGTGGTGCGAGTCGGGTTCGGCCTCGTAGTGGTAATCTCCCTCCTCCTGCTGGAACCGGGGGTGTATTTCCTGGGAATCATGGGGGAAGCCTTTCCCTCTTCGATTGCCATCACCCCCGCGACTCCCCCTCTGTCGGAACCCCGCCCGGTTCTCAGAAAAGTGACCCACTGGGAATTCTCGCATCCCTCCAGCGCAGTCTTCACGTCCACGCTGCCGGTCACTGTTTACGCCGTTGTCTAGGCCGAAGCCTCCGTCGTGGCTGATTCTGTCCGGTGTGTAGCCACGGTAGTCCATGTCTCTGTAATCGTGGTCTTCAGTGTCTTTGCCGTAGCGACCCGTTCGGTCCCCGCGGCCGCCCCTAACAGCCAGAAGCAAAGAGAAGAGAAACACCTTAAACCTTTAAAAACACAAACAGCTGCTGTTCTGTCTTTAATAGTTTAATACAGAGGCTTTCTGTCGCTGCCCTGATCAGCAGATTAATAACAGGCACTTCCACAGTGGAGAGCAGCGAAGTCTGCAGTACAGTATGTTGTACAGAATTTTTACTGCAATTAATTATTCTACAGCAATTTACTGATTTCATTATTACCATATTGTAAGTTTTTATTTTTAGATTTTCTTCATAAATGTGTATTTTAGATTTTTAAAAAAAATAGGTTTCCTCTATTTTCTCTTATTTTCCTGATGCTGGTGTTCAACTGTTCTCCTATTAATAAAACTAAGATACTTTTTAAAGTATAAAAAGGTGTTAATAAATGATAATCAAGTCTGGCTGACTTAATAACTGAGTAATAAGCCAGCAGTTAGGCATGAATATTTTTTGTTATGGACATGCTAATTATAATTTGAGTAACAAGCTGAAAACTATGTTTTTTATTATTGTTATAATAGAGGGGGAATTACAATTCTCCTTTTCCTATGAGGAGTATTACTATTATAATTAATAAGATTATTATTATTAAACAACTATAGGGGGTTTATGTTAATGAATGTGTGAAAGGTGCTTTATAAACAGTTTATAATATGTGTATTATTATTATTATTAATATTATTACTGTTATTATTATTAATTACTTTATTATTAGACAAGCTGGGGGCATTTCTCTTACCTTCTTTCATAATCCATTTCCAGAAACTGCTCTGGGCAACGCCCCCTTGTCAATCAACCTAGTGCAGACACACATAAACACAGAATAAAAGTTAATAATAAGTCATCAATAGGATTTGTAGCTTTATTTAGATGAAATAAACTCAGGGCTAAAAGCAGGCCTGGTACTGTGTTTTACTGGTGTTAACCCACTGCTTTTTTTAATTGACCGTTCCACCTTAAATGGTGCAGCAGCTGCATTCTGGAGCCTCGGGGTCCACAGCGTAACTGCGGCACTATTTAAGGTGGACCGGACAATTCCAACAAGCCAACTTCTAAAGAGCATTTCACACATCGAAACACGCTAGAATCGCCTATAATACGCAAGAACACCACATGTGGCGATGTATAGCAGTGTACTCGTCCACACAGCCCCTTAAAACAAGACAATATGACTCTGATTCACAGAAAAGTCCATTACTACACCAAGCTGCTGCTGCTGCTGCTAGCTGAGTTAGCCCAGCCCAGCCAAGAGACGCAGAGCTAGCACGACCTAGCTAACTAACCAGCTAATAACCCAGACTAACCGAGCCTTGAGTCATGCAGTAAACCAATCAAGTCCGATAAACTGCTTTGAACTAATAACTAATAACTAATAACTAGAGCTAATTATAGCCGAGCGTTTCAGCGCAGCTGCAAGGTTAGCTTCACAGGCTAAATGAGGTCAGCTAAGACACCCAGCCGGAGGAACATACAGACGATCACCATTTCTGACCCATGATGAGAGTGCACTCCTCTACCTTTACTAAACCAGGCATGTGTAGGAGCTGGCAGGCTGGTGCGGAGCTCGCTTTTCTAAGGGCTGTGAGCCGAGCTGCTCTGCTCCGATGCAGATCCAGAGAGCCGAGCTGGTCAGGGTGTCCAGATCCCCCCGGCTGAATCCCCCTCCGGCTGAATCCCCCTCCGGCTGAATCCCCCCCCGCACTGCCGCTACAGTCACAACACTGCGGGATAAACACAGAACAGTCACGTTCTCATTAATATAACCCTCCTAATTACCCAGCTGGGGTGTACACGAAGCCATTCAGAGCGAGTCTGGGGAGAAGTTATTAATTGCAGAGGAACAGTTTGACTCCGATTGCTTTACAGTGGCGGTGAATGGACCCAGGGTTGCCATGTCCACATATAATCCATAATGCATCCATATATAGTTAACATCAACTATGAACTGTTATTATTGTTATTAATGTTTTTGGAACTTCATACTGGATATTAATGATATTAGAGCTTCATACTGGATATTAATTATATTAAAGCTTCATACTGGATATTAATGTTATTAGAACTTCATACTGGATATTAATGATATTAGAACTTCATACTGGATATTAATGATATTAGAACTTCATACTGGATATTAACATTATTAGAACTTCATACTGGATATTAATGTTATTAGAGCTTCATACTGGATATTAATGTTATTAGAACTTCATACTGGATATTAATGATATTAGAACTTCATACTGGATATTAATGCTATTAGAACTTCATACTGGATATTAACATTATTAGAACTTCATACTGGATATTAATGCTATTAGAACTTCATACTGGATATTAATGTTATTAGAGCTTCATACTGGATATTAATGATATTAGAGCTTCATACTGGATATTAATGTTATTAGAGCTTCATACTGGATATTAGCGATATTAAAGCTTTATACTGGGATGTGTGTGTGTGTATGTGTGTGTGTGTCATGTATTTCAATGTATGACTACTATATGTTGGATGTAATTGCACAATAAGATCATATACAGTATGTAAAATCTATACTTTGCCATATATTTCTATTTAGGATTTCTGCATAGAGCAGCATTACTGAGTCACCATTGTTTTGATGTATTAATGCAAAATTCAGTGATGACTGGTTGGAATGGGCTTCTAAAGAATGTCTATTGCCTGCAGCAGAGATGGCAGATATGTATTACTAGGAAAAACCAGGGCAACATTTTTACCATTCAGTTTTATTTTTCAGTTTTAGTTTAAAAAACGTTATGCCTTAAATAAACACTGCCAAATGTTTTAAAAGTCACTAACATTCAGCCCAGAGTCCTTTCAGCTGTGAAAACAGGGGGAAAGGCTGGAGCTGGAGGCCACAGGGGCCAAAAGACCCACCCACCTCCACTTACACCACGCTTTAGCCGAGCACAGAACACAGAGACGTCCACACACACTCATTTACACAGAGATGGAGACCACATACACTCATATACACACACATATACAGATACACACAACCTGTCCAACACACACACACACACACACAGTCACTTAAGAAGACTCTGGAGGGAAAACGGGCCTGAGAGCAGTGTGAGAGATGAGGGCCTGAATAAAAAGTGAGAAAATGAAAATCTCACATCTGCGTCTCTGTATTACAGTTACAGAGAGCTGAAGTGCGCTGGTCTGAAGTCGACGTCAAGCTCATATTGGAAACCCTCTCTGAAAGATCTGAACCCAGCACAGCTTCAAAGAGCAGAAACCGTACTATATACACCATCTACTATATATATATATATATATATATATATATATATATATATATATATACACGCTAGGTGTTCATTCCATCAGAACTTCATACTGGATATTAATGTTATTAGAGCTTTTAGAGCCAGATTGTTTAATATGGGCGTGACGTTGACTACAGATTGAAGCACATCCCCGAGATCTGCAGCTTGATCAAGCTTTCAGTCCCAAACATGAAAGGAGGCTAACAGCCACAATGCTAACTGGAGGCTATTCTCCTACATTCACTATTAGCATTGTTAGCATTTTTGACTGAACCATCATTTTAAAAACCTCAAAAAAAAAACACTCTCTCCCCTTCCCCCACTCTGGACTGCTAAGACGCTCAATAATGAGGCCATTCCAACTGCTAAGCCGTGCTAAAGGGGTTTTCTTGGGCTTGCCCATCATTTCCCACGATGCCTCAGGTGTATCAGCCTTGAAAAGCACATCTTTCCCCCTTCCCCAGTTCCTTTGCCTCCATGGCAGAGTAAACCCTCCACTACCTGCTATCCTTTTCTATGGCACTTCTATAATAAAAGGCAGGCGTTCTTCTTGCCACGCTTCTTCGCCTGCAGCGCCGCCCTGGTGGCCATTTCGAACACCTCTCTGACACCATCTTTAGTCTTGGCTGAGCATTCTAAATAACCGAAAGCGCTGATGCGGTTGGCCATATCTCGCCCTTCTTCTGCTTTCACAGGCTCCTGCAGAGAAACACAAGCACCATACAGATTAGCACAAGACCTCTTTCCAACCAGTTTTACATTTGATTTATTTGATATTTTTAGCGATTTCATCACAACTGATTAGACCCACCAACACCCACTGTAAGAAGTGAATTAAACTAAATGCCCCACCCAATCAAAATACACCACAAAAGTATTGGGACACCTGCTCATTCACTCTCTTCTGAAATCAAGGCTATTAAAAGAGCTGATCCTCCTTCTGTAGGAGTGACCGTCTCTACTGTCCAGAGAAGAAGACTTTCTTCTAGATTCTGGAGGAGGAGCATTGCAGTGAGGATTTGATTGCATTCAGCAACAAGAGCTTTAGTGATGTCAGGATGTTGGATGATAACCACCCAACTCATCTCAAAAGTCATTCCAGAGAACACAGTTCTTCCACTGCTCCACAGCTCCTCAATGCTGGGGGGCTTTATACCCCTCTAGCCCACGCCTGGCATTATTAGGCAGCATGGAGCCAATAGGGTCATGATGTTGATCTGCTCCAGAGAGTCCTATTCTATTGGCAGTACTTCTTCTCTACAGGGACTAGACAAGCTGTGTGTGCATTTGCACATCTGTGTCAGCAATAGGTTTGGATATTTTATGCAATAATCTGTCCAGTCCAGTTGGCCAGCAGAGTACAGATCAGAATGTGTGTATAATCGGACCTGTTGATATTCCATCACATCAACAATCGACACGTGAGGAGTGTGTGTTGATCTACTTGTAGCATTTGGGTCTGAGTGTTTCTGGGTCCGAGTCTTTCTAGGTCCGAGTCTTTCTGGGTCCGAGTCTTTCTAGGTCCAAGTCTTTCTGGGCCCGAGTCTTTCTAGGTCCGAGTCTTTTTTGGGTCTGAGTCTTTCTGGGTCCCTGTGCTGAGTCTCTCCTCCTTTTAGCTCATTAGCTCGTTTACAGCCTGATGTAAGAGAACTGGGGAATTGCAGCAGCAGAGAGGCTGCAGCTCTCCAGTCTGACACAACAGGAGGTTCTCTACCTGCTTCATTTTGGCCAGCTCCCGTCGAGTGTGCTCATCGCCACGGAGGTCTTTTTTGTTGCCCACGAGGATGATGGGAACATTTGGACAGAAATGCTTCACTTCTGGAGTCCACTTCTCGGGAATATTCTCTGTGACAAAAATAAGAAAGACGTTAGTTTTAGGACACTGATGTGAGTGTGTGTGTGTCAGTGTGTTCAGCAGTGCTCCTGGGGGTTTCCCCACACAGCCGCGTCACTGCTGGGTTGTTGCCAATCTGGGAATTCTGGGCCAATTTTCATGAACATAACTTCACTCACTCACTCACTCACTCACTCACTCACTCACTGCCGTCACTCGACCACTTCAAACTTCTCATTTCTAACCACCTCCACACAGCCTGCAACTGTTTTAGTAGACTATTATCTATTTTAAATCTGATTATTTATTATATGTCAATGGTATTTCTGACTGTTATATATATTCTATATATTTCTTTTTTTTTGCTTTCACCCATTTCAGTTTTTCATTTACTTACATTTATCATTTATTAAAATTTATCATTTTCATTTATTTACTTAAATATTTTGTTTTGTTTTGTTTTATTTGGTAGCTTTTTAATCTGTTTTATAAAATGTATGGTCTTATTTGCATTATGTTTTATCCTTATATCCTTACACGTTTCAATCCCTTCTGTGTAGTGCTCGCCTTGTAAATGAGAGTCATCCTGAGTGTATTTTAATAAAAGCTAATTGATTAAACCAATCATTACAAAGAAGTTTGACATTTGATCTTAGAGGGCTTTAAACGGAGATACATAAATAATGCAGACAGACAAATTTATTTTTTATTATCCATAATATTATTTTTGCTCTTTAAAATGCATTATTAAATGTATTATTGTTGCTAGTGTGCTTTATTTATTTCTACACTTGGATTTAACTATTATAACATTAATCTAATTTGTTTAATAAATAATAAAGATAATAATAATAATAATAATAATAATGTTATATCTAACTCATTTTATTCTACAAATCCCTGTTTTGCATTTGCCAACCTATATTTCACATATCAGCTCAGCTACATTATAAAAAAGGGGTCACAAATCATGTACACAGAGTTTAAATAAAGGTTGATTGATCAATTCAAAAACAGCCAACCAATCACAGTTCAGAGCCATATTCCACCCTCTAAATGAGTTAATGAGTGTAATTTTACAGCAGTGTAGTGAAGTATAAGCTTCAGACATCAGCCAGATTTACCCAAATTCTCAGTCTATGCTGATATTTTTCTAATATCATTATGCATTCCTACTTGAGACCCAACAAAATTGGTTCTGTGGTCAGAAACTGGACACTGATGCTAATAACAGCACAGCTGGGCAGTGTAAATCAACGCTTCACAGGAGAAGGACCACTTTAAGTCCAGCTTATACTGTTAGTAGCTAAACGGTGATGCCTTATCCAAGCTATCAGGGCTGTCTATAGAAAAGCACATGAGAATGACATCTGTATCAGGATAGGAAAGAGGTCTTAACCGGTCATAATCCTCCTGACCAGCAGTGTCCCATAAGGCAAGCTCTACCTGCAAAAGATTAAACAAAAGTACATCCTTTTATAAAGTAAATTTAATACCACATAACACTCTTCAAACCCTGTGAAGTAGACAGCGGCATCAACACAGCTGCAGCCTATTTTCAATTTATTTACTTAATTATTTTTTACCCAATTAGCAATGGCCATTTACCTAACCCACTCTTTAGTACTCGTGCTCCCTGACACTGGGAGGGAGGGTGAGGACCGACACATGCACAACCAGCTACCGCATCTTTCCGATGCCGCCGTCGGAGGCAACGCCACTGGGCAACCAACAGGCTCAGAGGAAAGAGCCGGGTAACCAGCTCTGCTATGTCGGCTAGCAGATGTATGTGCTGGCCAGCATTTCTCTAAAGTGATGTGGGGAGGGAGAACGAGCCACCTACCCACAAGGAGAGGACATGGCCTATTGTGCTCTCTCTGGCTCCGGCTGCTGATGGCAGGCAGCATTCAGACCAGCAAGGCTCAGGTCATAGTGGCAGCGCCTTAGCTCCGCTGGACCACTCAGAGCAGCCTATGTCTTGTCCGTAATTCGGTCCAGTATAACAGAAACCAGTGTGTCAGTGTAATTTTAATGGACTCTTTACTTACCTGCTTTCCATCAACCTCAATGTCTGCCACATAATTCTCGAACACTGTGGGCACGTACACCTCAGGGAACTGGTCTTTGCTGAAGACGATCAGTAGGCAGGTCTTTCCACAGGCGCCGTCGCCGACTATCACCAGCTTTTTACGGATAGCAGCCATCTGCACAGATTCGAGAAGAAAAGGAGAACAATAATTTTCTATTAATCTATTAATCAGAACCTTCACCAGTAGCTCTGTCCCAATTATTACACGTTCAACTGAGAGCAATTATGCGTCTGGCTGGTGATTATATAAGCACACTGCGATCACCCTTCCACATTTACAATCATATCAACAAGAAGAACGTGAACTAGAGGTACTGGAGGCAAATTAATGTGAATAAAAGAAAGCAGGGGATGATCTCTAGCTGAATGCATTCATTACAAGAGACGTCCACAAACATTAGTCAATCATATAAAATACAGACACACAGTCATATCCGAATATTATGGCCACCTACCTAACAGTGACACACATGACACTAGTGAGACAGCATGGCATGGACAGTATTAGTGTAATGGAAGGTGTTCATTATAGAGGTCAGCTGCTCCACAGTCAAGGGGCGACTGCTCTACACCCCTTCGCCAGAGTCTTCACTCCCCTCTGACATCACATTATAAACATTATGACCACCCGGGTATGTCGGGGTTTGCTGCGTATATAAATAAGCGAGCACACCAGTCAGTTGTAGAAGTAGAGCGTAGAAACATCGTCATGGGCAAAGATCTGACGAGATCTGACTGATGTCCAAAAGGGCATGACCATAGGGTCCCGGCCGAGGGGTGGTAGCATCTCGAAACCTGCCAACTTGACGGGATGACTTATGGAGCAATGATTTCAGAAGGTGAATGGCGACTCCCAAAGTAACTCCCACTGCGGATCAGCTAACCTCTACAACCTCTACCCCACACCAGCAGGGTGAGGAAGCGGGCTGGCAAGATCACATCTGATCCCTCTTCCAGACACTCCCCTCTGGTAGAAGACTGCGATCCATCAAAACCAGCACAACACGTCATGCTAACAGCTTCTTCCCCAGAGCTGTAGAGCTCCTCAACCACAGTGGACACCTCCCACTGTAAACCTCAGAACATAAAATTGAACTGTACCAAACCGGACTGAACAGCTATTTTGCACTCTGCCTATTTGCACTATGACTATTTGCACTCTGCCTATTTGCACACCTGTACAGATGTTCTTTTCTGTAAATATCAGCTCTTTACTTTCTGTAAATATCAGCTCTTTATTACCTTTAGTACTTCTTACTTTTTTAATGTATCCCCTACCCTATTTACTGTTTAGTGTCATTTTCCTTTAGTCTAATACTGTAAATAATCTGTGTTCTGTGTTTTTGTTACTTGTCATACGTGTTGCTCTCACCAAGACAAATTCCTTGTATGTGCAACATACTTGGTGAAATAAAGAGATTCTGATTCTGATTCAATCCAGACCTTCCATCACCCAAATGCAGCCCATACCACAACGTGGGTGGTTATCCCCACTGTTAGGTAGTTGGTCATAATATTCTGATATGACCGAGTAGATTGACAAGAGATGATTCTGCTGTTTAGGCAGATTACAGATCAGATTACAGATCAGATTACACACAGATATCAGATATCTCACTGACACTTTATTAGGAAGACTACCGATACTGAGTAGAACCGTCCTTTGCTCTCATAAACCTCCTTAAGCTTTAGTTCAGCTGAGAGAACCGTTTATTAAACCGGCAGAACCAATCACTACACTTAGAGAAGAGTGTGTTAAACTGAGGGATTATTTAATAAGTTAAAGGAACTCTTAATTAAACTGAGAGAACAGATGACTATTAAACAGTGGGCTCAGATTATTAAATGGAGTGAATGGTGTTTATAACTGAGGGAACTAGCTATGTTAAATAAAAAGGGTGTAAACATGAATTTTCTTGGATATTTTGGGGGAAATCGATAAAAAATAGATTTCACTTTATTTAGATTAACACTGTGACCCAAAACACCCTGAAATATGGATATTTTAGCATCTCTGAAGCACCACTGTGAAACAGAACAGGGTGTAGGCTTTTAATAGACTGTCATTAGTGAGAAATGTGAGGCTGAGTGAAGAAAATCTCAGGAAAAACGAAGTTAGAGGAGTTAGGAGTTAGAGAAGTTAGAGGAGTTAGAGGAGTTAGAGGAGTTAGAGAAGTTAGAGAAGTTAGAGAAGTTAGAGGAGTTAGAGGAGTTAGAGGAGCTAGAGGAGCTAGAGGAGTTAGAGGAGTTAGAGGAGCTAGAGGAGCTAGAGGAGCTAGAGGAGCTAGAGGAGTTAGAGGAGTTAGAGGAGTTAGAGAAGCTAGAGAAGTTAGAGGAGTTAGAGGAGCTAGAGGAGCTAGAGGAGCTAGAGGAGTTAGAGAAGCTAGAGAAGTTAGAGGAGTTAGAGGAGTTAGAGGAGTTAGAGAAGTTAGAGGAGTTAGAGAAGTTAGAGGAGTTAGAGAAGTTAGAGGAGTTAGAGGAGTTAGAGAAGTTAGAGGAGTTAGAGAAGCTAGAGAAGCTAGAGGAGTTAGAGGAGTTAGAGAAGTTAGAGGAGTTAGAGAAGTTAGAGGAGTTAGAGGAGTTAGAGAAGCTAGAGGAGCTAGAGGAGTTAGAGGAGTTAGAGAAGTTAGAGGAGTTAGAGAAGCTAGAGGAGTTAGAGAAGTTAGAGGAGTTAGAGGAGTTAGAGAAGTTAGAGGAGTTAGAGAAGCTAGAGGAGTTAGAGGAGTTAGAGGAGTTAGAGAAGCTAGAGGAGTTAGAGGAGTTAGAGAAGTTAGAGGAGCTAGAGGAGTTAGAGAAGTTAGAGGAGCTAGAGGAGCTAGAGAAGTTAGAGGAGTTAGAGGAGTTAGAGGAGTTAGAGAAGCTAGAGAAGCTAGAGAAGCTAGAGGAGTTAGAGGAGTTAGAGGAGCTAGAGGAGTTAGAGAAGCTAGAGAAGCTAGAGGAGTTAGAGGAGTTAGAGGAGTTAGAGGAGTTAGAGAAGTTAGAGGAGTTAGAGGAGTTAGAGAAGTTAGAGAAGCTAGAGGAGTTAGAGAAGCTAGAGGAGTTAGAGGAGTTAGAGAAGTTAGAGAAGCTAGAGGAGTTAGAGGAGTTAGAGAAGCTAGAGAAGTTAGAGAAGCTAGAGGAGTTAGAGGAGTTAGAGAAGCTAGAGGAGTTAGAGAAGCTAGAGGAGTTAGAGGAGTTAGAGAAGCTAGAGGAGTTAGAGGAGTTAGAGAAGTTAGAGGAGTTAGAGAAGTTAGAGAAGCTAGAGGAGTTAGAGGAGTTAGAGAAGCTAGAGGAGTTAGAGAAGCTAGAGGAGTTAGAGAAGTTAGAGGAGTTAGAGGAGTTAGAGAAGTTAGAGGAGTTAGAGAAGTTAGAGAAGCTAGAGGAGTTAGAGGAGTTAGAGAAGCTAGAGGAGTTAGAGAAGCTAGAGGAGTTAGAGAAGCTAGAGGAGTTAGAGGAGTTAGAGGAGTTAGAGGAGTTAGAGAAGTTAGAGAAGCTAGAGGAGTTAGAGAAGCTAGAGGAGTTAGAGAAGCTAGAGGAGTTAGAGGAGTTAGAGGAGCTAGAGGAGCTAGAGGAGTTAGAGGAGCTAGAGGAGCTAGAGGAGCTAGAGGAGCTAGAGAAGCTAGAGGAGTTAGAGGAGTTAGAGGAGTTAGAGAAGCTAGAGGAGTTAGAGAAGTTAGAGGAGTTAGAGGAGTTAGAGGAGTTAGAGGAGTTAGAGGAGTTAGAGAAGTTAGAGGAGTTAGAGAAGTTAGAGGAGTTAGAGGAGTTAGAGAAGTTAGAGAAGTTAGAGAAGTTAGAGGAGCTAGAGGAGTTAGAGGAGTTAGAGAAGTTAGAGAAGTTAGAGGAGTTAGAGAAGTTAGAGGAGTTAGAGGAGTTAGAGGAGTTAGAGAAGCTAGAGGAGTTAGAGGAGTTAGAGAAGCTAGAGGAGTTAGAGGAGTTAGAGGAGTTAGAGGAGTTAGAGAAGCTAGAGGAGTTAGAGGAGTTAGAGAAGTTAGAGGAGTTAGAGGAGTTAGAGGAGTTAGAGGAGTTAGAGAAGCTAGAGGAGTTAGAGGAGTTAGAGAAGCTAGAGGAGTTAGAGGAGTTAGAGGAGTTAGAGGAGTTAGAGAAGCTAGAGAAGTTAGAGGAGTTAGAGAAGTTAGAGGAGTTAGAGAAGTTAGAGGAGTTAGAGAAGTTAGAGAAGTTAGAGGAGTTAGAGAAGCTAGAGGAGTTAGAGAAGTTAGAGAAGCTAGAGGAGCTAGAGGAGTTAGAGAAGTTAGAGGAGTTAGAGGAGTTAGAGAAGCTAGAGGAGTTAGAGGAGTTAGAGAAGTGGTGGCTCAGCGGTTAGAGCGCCGGGATATCGATAACAGGGTTGTGGGTTCGATTCCCGGGCTCGGCAAGCTGCCACTGTTGGGCCCTTGAGCAAGGCCCTTTACCCTCTCTGCTCCCCGGGCGCTGGAGTTGGCTGCCCACCGCTCTGGGTGTGTGTGTGTACTCACTGCCCCTAACACGTGTGTGTGTGTGAGTGTGTGTTCACTACCAGATGGGTTAAATGCGGAGGACACATTTCGCTGTACAGTCCACACTGTACAGTGACGAATACGTGCACCTTTACCTTTAAGCTAGAGGAGTTAGAGGAGTTAGAGAAGCTAGAGGAGTTAGAGGAGTTAGAGAAGTTAGAGGAGTTAGAGAAGCTAGAGGAGTTAGAGAAGCTAGAGGAGTTAGAGAAGTTAGAGGAGTTAGAGAAGCTAGAGGAGTTAGAGGAGTTAGAGAAGTTAGAGGAGTTAGAGGAGTTAGAGAAGTTAGAGGAGTTAGAGAAGCTAGAGGAGTTAGAGAAGCTAGAGGAGTTAGAGAAGTTAGAGGAGTTAGAAGAGTTAGAGAAGCTAGAGGAGTTAGAGGAGTTAGAGAAGTTAGAGGAGTTAGAGAAGCTAGAGGAGTTAGAGGAGTTAGAGAAGTTAGAGGAGTTAGAGAAGCTAGAGAAGCTAGAGGAGTTAGAGGAGCTAGAGAAGTTAGAGGAGTTAGAGAAGCTAGAGGAGTTAGAGAAGTTAGAGGAGCTAGAGGAGTTAGGAGTTAGAGAAGTTAGAGAAGTTAGAGGAGTTAGAGGAGCTAGAGGAGTTAGAGGAGTTAGAGAAGTTAGAGAAGCTAGAGGAGTTAGAGGAGCTAGAGGAGTTAGAGGAGTTAGAGAAGTTAGAGAAGTTAGAGGAGCTAGAGGAGCTAGAGGAGTTAGAGGAGCTAGAGGAGCTAGAGAAGCTAGAGGAGTTAGAGGAGTTAGAGGAGTTAGAGAAGTTAGAGGAGCTAGAGGAGTTAGAGGAGTTAGAGAAGTTAGAGGAGTTAGAGAAGTTAGAGGAGCTAGAGAAGCTAGAGGAGTTAGAGAAGCTAGAGGAGTTAGAGGAGTTAGAGAAGCTAGAGAAGCTAGAGGAGTTAGAGGAGTTAGAGAAGCTAGAGGAGTTAGAGGAGTTAGAGGAGTTAGAGAAGCTAGAGAAGCTAGAGGAGTTAGAGGAGTTAGAGGAGTTAGAGAAGCTAGAGGAGTTAGAGGAGTTAGAGAAGCTAGAGAAGCTAGAGGAGTTAGAGGAGTTAGAGGAGTTAGAGAAGCTAGAGAAGCTAGAGGAGTTAGAGGAGTTAGAGAAGCTAGAGAAGCTAGAGGAGCTAGAGGAGTTAGAGGAGTTAGAGAAGTTAGAGGAGTTAGAGAAGTTAGAGAAGCTAGAGGAGTTAGAGGAGTTAGAGAAGCTAGAGGAGTTAGAGAAGCTAGAGGAGTTAGAGAAGCTAGAGAAGCTAGAGAAGCTAGAGGAGTTAGAGGAGCTAGAGGAGTTAGAGGAGTTAGAGGAGTTAGAGGAGTTAGAGAAGCTAGAGGAGTTAGAGGAGTTAGAGAAGCTAGAGGAGCTAGAGAAGTTAGAGGAGTTAGAGGAGCTAGAGGAGCTAGAGGAGTTAGAGAAGTTAGAGGAGCTAGAGGAGTTAGAGAAGTTAGAGGAGTTAGAGAAGCTAGAGAAGCTAGAGGAGTTAGAGGAGTTAGAGGAGTTAGAGAAGTTAGAGGAGTTAGAGAAGCTAGAGGAGCTAGAGGAGTTAGAGAAGCTAGAGGAGTTAGAGGAGTTAGAGAAGCTAGAGGAGTTAGAGGAGTTAGAGGAGCTAGAGGAGCTAGAGGAGCTAGAGGAGTTAGAGGAGTTAGAGGAGCTAGAGGAGCTAGAGGAGCTAGAGGAGTTAGAGAAGTTAGAGGAGTTAGAGGAGTTAGAGGAGCTAGAGGAGTTAGAGGAGCTAGAGGAGTTAGAGGAGCTAGAGGAGTTAGAGAAGCTAGAGAAGCTAGAGGAGTTAGAGAAGTTAGAGGAGTTAGAGGAGTTAGAGGAGTTAGAGGAGCTAGAGGAGCTAGAGAAGCTAGAGGAGTTAGAGAAGTTAGAGGAGCTAGAGGAGCTAGAGGAGCTAGAGGAGTTAGAGGAGTTAGAGGAGCTAGAGGAGCTAGAGAAGCTAGAGGAGTTAGAGAAGTTAGAGAAGTTAGAGGAGTTAGAGGAGCTAGAGGAGCTAGAGAAGCTAGAGGAGTTAGAGGAGTTAGAGGAGTTAGAGAAGTTAGAGAAGTTAGAGGAGCTAGAGGAGTTAGAGGAGCTAGAGGAGCTAGAGAAGCTAGAGGAGTTAGAGGAGTTAGAGGAGTTAGAGAAGTTAGAGAAGCTAGAGGAGTTAGAGGAGTTAGAGGAGCTAGAGGAGTTAGAGAAGTTAGAGAAGTTAGAGGAGTTAGAGAAGCTAGAGGAGTTAGAGGAGTTAGAGGAGCTAGAGGAGTTAGAGAAGTTAGAGAAGTTAGAGAAGTTAGAGGAGTTAGAGGAGCTAGAGGAGTTAGAGGAGTTAGAGGAATTAGAGGAGTTAGAGAAGTTAGAGAAGTTAGAGAAGCTAGAGGAGTTAGAGGAGTTAGAGGAGCTAGAGGAGTTAGAGGAGTTAGAGGAATTAGAGGAGTTAGAGAAGTTAGAGGAGTTAGAGGAGTTAGAGGAGCTAGAGGAGTTAGAGAAGTTAGAGAAGTTAGAGGAGTTAGAGAAGCTAGAGGAGTTAGAGAAGCTAGAGGAGTTAGAGAAGTTAGAGGAGTTAGAGGAGTTAGAGAAGTTAGAGAAGCTAGAGGAGTTAGAGAAGCTAGAGGAGTTAGAGGAGTTAGAGAAGTTAGAGGAGTTAGAGGAGCTAGAGGAGTTAGAGGAGTTAGAGAAGTTAGAGGAGTTAGAGAAGCTAGAGGAGTTAGAGAAGTTAGAGGAGTTAGAGGAGTTAGAGAAGTTAGAGGAGTTAGAGAAGCTAGAGGAGTTAGAGGAGTTAGAGGAGCTAGAGAAGCTAGAGGAGTTAGAGGATTTAGCTACAGTTAGCTACAGTTAGCCACAGTTAGCCAGTGCTGCTAATAGCCGCTAAGCTAGCGCTAGCGAACCACAGCCGGTTAGTGAAAGCTGCTGTTTATTAACCCCAGCTAATGGATTATCTGACCGGGGTCTCGGTTTAGGAGAAGGGGGTAACACCGCTGACTGTAGAGGTGTGTGTTTATGACGGATGTAGATGAGAATGAGGTGAATAGCAGCAGCTCTGGCTGTAAACACGGGAGGTAGCATTAGCGCTAGCTGCACAGCTGAAGCTGGAGTAGCAGGCTGGGGGAGCACAGCCCTGCAGAGCCCTGCAGCACAACCACGACCCCAGATAACTGCACTTTACTCACTACAAAACCCCTAAAAACTAAAGGAATGTGTGCTTTACCGCCTCGCTGGTCTAACTGTTCCTCCTGCCCTTCAGCAGCGGCCGGCAGTGACAGCAGCGGCCGGGCGGGCGGACAGCAGCGAGCGGCCGGGCGGGCAGCAGCGGCCGGGCGGGCGGGCAGCAGCTCTCCATGAACCCGCCGAGACTGAGCGGAGCAGAGGGTTAATGAGACACATTTAATATGAAGCATATCTGAGCATTTGTGCTTTAATATTCGGGTTTAAATGTATGTTTACATTAAAATTAAAGGGCCCACTGGCGCCCCCTCGATACCCTCCCCCATATTTCAGCGTCTCTGAAGCGCCCCCCAGAGACAGCATGCCCTGTGTGCCGCCCTTCACTGGACACAGCATGTAAGGCATGGGCCGCTGGGTGTCTTACTGGGTGCCCTTCTATATCCTAAGTTCCCCTTCAGCTTTAGGAATTTGGGGCCCTATAAAAAGATATCAGGCCTCATAACACTCATCCCACAACTCTGCCAAAATACACTTTTATAGCCCCTGTCAATCACGATACGAGTTTAGCCCCGCCCACTCAGCCTTCAGCAGCACCCACTGCGCCTATAATAGTTTAGCCCCGCCCATTCAGCCTTCAGCAGCACCCATTCAGTCTATAATAGTTTAGCCCCGCCCATTCAGCAGTTCCCATTCCGTCTATAATAGTTTAGCCCCGCCCATTCAGCAGTTCCCATTCCGTCTATAATAGTTTAGCCCCGCCCATTCAGCCTTCAGCAGCACCCATTCCGTCTATAATAGTTTAGCCCCGCCCATTCAGCAGTTCCCATTCCGTCTATAATAGTTTAGCCCCGCCCATTCAGCAGTTCCCATTCCGTCTATAATAGTTTAGCCCCGCCCATTCAGCAGTTCCCACTGTGCCTATAATAGTTTAGCCCCGCCCTTTAAGCCTTCAGCAGTTCCCATTCAGTCTTTGGGACCCTTAGAGACAGGGAGAGAGAGAGAGAGAGAGAGAGAGACAGAGAGAGAGAGACAGAGAGAGAGAGACAGAGAGAGAGAGAGAGAGAGAGAGACAGAGAGAGAGACAGAGAGAGAGAGACAGAGAGAGAGAGAGAGAGAGAGAGACAGGGAGAGAGAGAGAGACAGAGAGGGAGAGAGAGAGAGAGAGAGAGACAGAGAGAGAGAGAGAGAGAGACAGACAGAGACAGAGAGAGAGAGAGAGAGAGAGAGAGAGAGAGACAGACAGAGACAGAGAGAGAGAGAGAGACAGAGAGAGAGACAGAGAGAGAGACCCGCCCTGGCAGTAGGGGGCGCTGTAGCTCCAGGGAGTTGCCGATTGAACCGCCAAAGACAAAAAAACAGAGCGCCAGAGCAGGGGTGTAGCGGGAGCCGGACGGGGTGACGTGGAGCAGATCTGTAAATATCACTAATATCTCATTAATAATCCTCACTGTGTGCGGCGATGGAGGGCGGGAAGCGCGCGAGGGAGGAGATGGACTGTGTCACGCCGGAGAAACGCTCGCGAGGCGGTAAAATAAGCATGCACCGGCAACACGAGCATACGGGTATGCACACACCGCAAACCTGCAGACACAGCACGCGGGGCAGGGGCTGGGGCAGTGGGAGCGCGAGCTCAGGGTGCATGCATTTGTCTACACTTGCATTCACACACGCACTCGAGCTCACACCTTCACCTCGAGCCTTATGTCTTTATTTAAGATCTGCACAGCGCGCGATTGTTTACAACACCAGAATAAATACAAATAAACAAGTAAACAGGCCTTAATGACTGCGCTGTTATATGTTGATTTAGTTTTACAGGTAGACACTCTCACTGACCGCTGACTTTGTTTATTTGGGTTTATTCTAATGTTATATAGAGTTAATTACAGGTAGACACTCTCACTGACCGCTGACTTTGTTTATTTGGGTTTATTCTAATGTTATATAGAGTTAATTACAGGTAGACACTCTCACTGACCGCTGACTTTGTTTATTTGGGTTTATTCTAATGTTATATAGAGTTAATTACAGGTAGACACTCTCACTGACCACTGTCTTTATGTTTATTAGGGTTTATTCTAATGTTATATAGAGTTAATTACAGGTAGACACTCTCACTGACCGCTGACTTTGTTTATTTGGGTTTATTCTAATGTTATATAGAGTTAATTACAGGTAGACACTCTCACTGACCACTGACTTTATGTTTATATGGGTTTATTCTAATGTTATATAGAGTTAATTACAGGTAGACACCCTCACTGACCACTGACTTTATGTTTATTTGGGTTTATTCTAATGTTATATAGAGATAATTACAGGTAGACACTCTCACTGACCACTGACTTTATGTTTATATGGGTTTATTCTAATGTTATATAGAGTTAATTACAGGTAGACACCCTCACTGACCACTGACTTTATGTTTATTTGGGTTTATTCTAATGTTATATAGAGTTAATTACAGGTAGACGCTCTCACTGACCACTGACTTTATGTTTATTTGGGTTTATTCTAATGTTATATAGAGTTAATTACAGGTAGACACTCTCACTGACCACTGACTTTATGTTTATTTGGGTTTATTCTAATGTTATATAGAGTTAATTACAGGTAGACACTCTCACTGACCACTGACTTTATGTTTATTTGGGTTTATTCTAATGTTATATAGAGTTAATTACAGGTAGACACTCTCACTGACCACTGACTTTATGTTTATTTGGGTTTATTCTAATGTTATATAGAGTTAATTACAGGTAGACACTCTCACTGACCACTGACTTTATGTTTATTTGGGTTTATTCTAATGTTATATAGAGTTAATTACAGGTAGACACCCTCACTGACCACTGACTTTATGTTTATTTGGGTTTATTCTAATGTTATATAGAGATAATTACAGGTAGACACTCTCACTGACCACTGACTTTATGTTTATATGGGTTTATTCTAATGTTATATAGAGTTAATTACAGGTAGACACTCTCACTGACCACTGACTTTATGTTTATTTGGGTTTATTCTAATGTTATATAGAGTTAATTACAGGTAGACACTCTCACTGACCACTGACTTTATGTTTATTTGGGTTTATTCTAATGTTATATAGAGTTAATTACAGGTAGACACTCTCACTGACCACTGACTTTATGTTTATTTGGGTTTATTCTAATGTTATATAGAGTTAATTACAGGTAGACACTCTCACTGACCACTGACTTTATGTTTATTTGGGTTTATTCTAATGTTATATAGAGTTAATTACAGGTAGACACTCTCACTGACCGCTGACTTTATGTTTATTTGGGTTTATTCTAATGTTATATAGAGATAATTACAGGTAGACACTCTCACTGACCGCTGACTTTATGTTTATTTGGGTTTATTCTAATGTTATATAGAGTTAATTACAGGTAGACACTCTCACTGACCACTGACTTTATGTTTATTTGGGTTTATTCTAATGTTATATAGAGTTAATTACAGGTAGACACTCTCACTGACCACTGACTTTATGTTTATTTGGGTTTATTCTAATGTTATATAGAGTTAATTACAGGTAGACACTCTCACTGACCACTGACTTTATGTTTATTTGGGTTTATTCTAATGTTATATAGAGTTAATTACAGGTAGACACTCTCACTGACCACTGACTTTATGTTTATTTGGGTTTATTCTAATGTTATATAGAGTTAATTACAGGTAGACACTCTCACTGACCACTGACTTTATGTTTATATGGGTTTATTCTAATGTTATATAGAGTTAATTACAGGTAGACACTCTCACTGACCACTGACTTTATGTTTATCTGGGTTTATTCTAATGTTATATAGAGTTAATTACAGGTAGACACTCTCACTGACCACTGACTTTTTGTTTATGTGGGTTTATTCTAATGTTATATAGAGTTAATTACAGGTAGACACTCTCACTGACCACTGACTTTATGTTTATTTGGGTTTATTCTAATGTTATATAGAGTTAATTACAGGTAGACACTCTCACTGACCACTGACTTTATGTTTATTTGGGTTTATTCTAATGTTATATAGAGTTAATTACAGGTAGACACTCTCACTGATCACTGACTTTATGTTTATATGGGTTTATTCTAATGTTATATAGAGTTAATTACAGGTAGACACTCTCACTGACCACTGACTTTATGTTTATATGGGTTTATTCTAATGTTATATAGAGTTAATTACAGGTAGACACTCTCACTGACCACTGACTTTTTGTTTATGTGGGTTTATTCTAATGCAACAGTGCTTATGTATGTGTGTTTATAGATCATGACAAATTTGGAATATACACAAATGCAACACCAAGAAACACATGCGGTCATTCCAGCTGCTACATGCTTTAGGTCTTATAGGGAAAATGTTCTTTAAGGGTTCTGTAGTAAAAGTGCCGGTTCTAAATAGAACCAGGACAACTCTTCCTGGTTTAACAGTGCTGCAGCAGTTTAGCGTTCCTCTGTTGATGAAAGCCACAGAACCCTTTTTCTGTTCTAAGTAGAACCCTGCTAAGAGTGCAGTACTGCTGTAAAGAGGAAATATCGGATCATGAATATTGGCATCAGAGTGATCTCTAATGAAGAAGACTGTCGGACCCGTAAGGCGGGTCATGTTCTAGCTGTGGTGTTGTTTTGCGTTCAAACCTGCTTTGCATCTCAGGAATGCTAATTAAAGTTGGGTTAGACCCCCAAGGGTGTGTGTGTGTGTGTGTGTGTGTGTGTGTCTGTGTGTGTGTGTGTGTGTGTGTGTTCACATCCTGAGGCTTAATTTTCAGTACCTACATAGAAAACAGTGTGGCTGGTTTGAGCATTTCTCAGGTCTGTCCGAATTCTTCACGTAATCTTAATTATTTAAATTAATACTTCAAGTTCAACTTCATTCATTAAGTGCATCATTACTGAAGTTAAGCCATGAAGTTAAATTCAGAGTCGGGGTAGAAGGGGGGGTTCTAGATAACCTCATTAAAATGGTGTAGGGATACATGCTGCAGGGTGTAGTGCAGCTACAGAAAGTAGTCCCTAAAGAAAACCTTCATCACCCTACCTTCATCATCATCATCATCATCATCATTCCATATAAAACTCTGAAGACTCGTGTAGCTGCACTGGTGGGTTTGGATAATAGGAGATAAATTATGGGCTGTATCTGTGTTGTAGTCATGGCGACAGACACCTGGTCCAATTACTACCACTGTACAGAGATCAGAGTGGGTCAGTTTCTCTACAGTGAAGCTCAGTTTCACACCGGACCCCCGACTCTGACTGAGCTCAGCTTCTGCTTTAAGGTGTGAGGGTTTGAGGAGGACTCGGCGTGACCTCCATCTCAAGGCTGATTAGACTGAATCGCTCTCTTTATACTGACCCTCCTTCCTGGCAGCTGGAGATCTGTAGACAAAACATGACCTTCAGTTGTGACGCCTCTGGTCTGGCAGTCAGAACCAGAGCTGATATATGGTTATTGCCTAATAATGAAGCAGTAGAAGTACATTAGTGTGTTTAGCAGTAATTAAGCTGCTGATTGCTAATTTTGAATAACATCAGTTCTTCTCCTCTCTGCACAGACAACAACGTCAAAACAGAGTTCCTGACAGACCTGCAGCTGAAGACACTTGGCATAGAGTGAGTGAGAGTGTGTGTGAGAGTGTGTGTGTAGTGGACTTCAACAAACTGGGAGCTGTGGTAAATCTTAATATAATAGAGTTTTTTTATATTGTGGATGATCTCAGCATTTTACAGTTGAGTGAGAAGTCGAGTTATTGGAGGAGATCAGACTCGTCTGACCTTTTTGTTTAAAGACCTTCACATGATCGGTTCCACTAATTTGCCTACATTAGAATATTTACCTTGAAGTAGAGTATAATATTAATTTTCCATTTTAATTCATTTAAATTCTCAAACTTTCCATATTTAAGTGAACACCCCCGTTTAGCCCCACCCGTTCAGCCCCGCCCGCTCAGCCCCGCCCGTTCAGCCCACAGCAGTTTGGCCCCGCCCGTTCAGCCCACAGCAGTTTGGCCCCGCCCCCGTTCAGCTTTCCTATTCACACGGTCACAAATCTGAGCAGTGCTCATTTACCTCTCATATCGGTCTTAACGGGGCCGTAGCAGAAACAGTCTGTTTAATCCTGAGGAATGAAGAGAGCTCATAAAACTGTGCATTTGTACATTAATTTAAAGCGTTCTGATATCATTATAATTGTCCTTGTTCTCACCTGTACCTCCCTCAGGTCCCTGGAGTCCAGACGACAGCTGCTCCATTGCCTTCAGAAATGCTGGCAGTTTTCAAACGAGCCCATGAAGGTGTGCATGTGTCATTATTCTGGCTGAAAATGACTTGTAGGGTTGGGTTAATATAAATACACTGAAATCATCCATATTCATCACATTTATTTATTTAATGACTTAATTATTATCCATATTTAAGACAGAAGAGTCGTTAATAAAGTTCTCTAGGTTTGTTTTCTGAAAGGTTTCCACACTCCTTAATATTATTTTTATTCAGGTGTAATATCAGCTCTGTGTATGGGACTAACTGCTGTTTGGTCTGTCCGGCAGGTTTTTAATGACCCCATCCACGGCCACATTGAGCTCCATCCTCTGCTGGTTCGCATCATAGACACTCCTCAGTTCCAGAGGCTGCGGCACATTAAGCAGCTCGGTGGAACGTACCTGGTGTTTCCTGGAGCCTCACACAACCGCTTCGAGCACTCCATAGGGTGGGGATGACTCAACCATCATAACGAACCCGACAGTATTTTATTGTGTACCCAGCCTGGTGTGGTCCAGCCCTAGGTTTGGTAGATGACCATTTCTGAGGGACGTTTGGAGATTTCTAGGAGTTTTTCCTTTTACTTTCTCTGAATTAATGAGGCCTACAGCTGTTAGGCCCCTCCTATTCAGTCTAGAACAGAGACATACACTATATGGACAAAAGTATTGGGACACCTGCTCGTTCACTGCTTCTTCTGAAATCAAGGGTATTAAAGAGCTAATCCTGCTTCTGTTGGAGTAACTGTCTCTACTGTCCAGAGAAGGAGACTTTCTAGTGATATTCTGGAAGAACATTGCTGTGAGGATTTGATTAGGCGAAGTAGTGGTGTTTACTCACTAGTGTGTGTGTTCATTGCACAGATGGGTTAAAGGTGGAGGCCAAATTTCATCTGTGTCTGACACTAATTGTGATTGTATTTGTCGTCTTTTGTTGTTCAGTGATAAGAGAGTTAGTGAGGTCAGGATGTTGGATGATGATCTCCACTCCACCTCATCACCCCCAACTCCTCCCAAAAGTACTGGATGGAGCTCCTCCACCATCATTCCAGAGAACACAGCTCTTCCACTGCTCCACAGCTCCTCAATGCTGGGGGGCTTTATACCCCTCTAGCCCACACCTGGCATTATTAGGCAGCATGGAGCCAATAGGGTCATGATGCTGATCTGCTCCAGATAGTCTTATTCTATTGGCAGTACTTCTTCTCTACAGGGACTAGATAAGCTGTGTCAGCAGATGGTGCTGAATACATTGATTAGAAGGGGTGTCCACAAACATTTCTTCAAGCATTCAAATGTGCAAATTCTGAGTATGTTCTTCATGAAGCTGTATTGTAACTGTGCTCCTGACCGCTGTGTTGTGATTGTGACCGTGGTTCTGCTTGTGTTGGGCAGGGTCGGGTATTTGGCGGGCTGTCTCGTCCAAGCCCTGAACGAGAGACAGCCTGAACTTCTTATAAGCAAGCGAGACATCCTGTGTGTTCAGATCGCCGGGCTGTGCCACGATTTAGGTGAGTGCTGAGCAGCCCCATACACACACACACACTCGCACACAGGAAGGGGGAGGGTGAGGGAGGGGGTAAGAAGGATAGAGTTACTGCACATCCAAATATGCAAAATGTTTAATAAAATGTAATTATTTATGATTATTAAATACCCCGTTGTTGACTTTTGACCTTTTGCAGGACATGGTCCGTTTTCTCATATGTTTGATGGCATGTTTATACCAGCGGTCCGGCCTGAGCTGAAATGGAAGGTAAGAATTTACCATAATAATAATAATAATAATATTGATGATGATCGTAATATTAATGTGTAATAGTAATACTAACAGTAATGATAAACTAACCATATTTATTGTTATTTATTATATATTTACATATTTATTATTTATTTTTTTTATTTAAATAATAGTTTGTTGATGATGGTGCTGGAACATTTAGATCAGAGAGGGAGAGAGCAGGTCCCTCACTCAGCCCAGTACAGCCAGTATTAGAACACTAACCGAACACCCCTATCCAGATTACCCCTCTCCAGAAGACCTGCACAATGAAGTGTCACCAAGTTTACCTGGAAATGTTGTGTGTGGCTTACAGCCCCGCCCTCGATCTAATCTGCTGTGTTTGTGCTCTCCCTTCAGCACGAGAGTGCATCCGTGCAGATGTTTGATCACCTGGTGAAGGTGAACAATCTGGAACCTGTGATGGAGAAATACGGCCTCACACTGCCTGATGACCTGATCTTCATCAAGGAGCAAATCGCTGGACCCCTGGACAGCATCGCCTCGGGCAGTAAGGTACAGACTCCTACACTGTAAATAATGTAAAATGTAATGTGTGTATGTACACGTATGTACACATGTGGACAAAATTGAATCTGATAAAAGTAATAATAAATAAAAATGCTATGAAACTTAACTAATGAAAATCCGACACTGATTTTGAACCATTGCTTTAACAGAATTATTTTATTAAGGAAACTCATTAAACAGACCTGGACAAAAATGATGGTACCCCTAAAAATAATGTGACCAAAGGGACATGTTAAATCATGGTGTGTTCACTAATTAGCATCACAGGTGTCTACAATCTTGTAATCAGTCAGTGGGCGTATATATAGGGCTACAGGTGGTCACTGTGCTGTTTGGTGACATGGTGTGTACCACACTCAACATGAACCAGAGGAAGCAAAGGAAAGAGTCTCAGGAGATTAGAAAGAAAATTATAGACAAGCATGTTAAAGGTAAAGGTTATAAGACCATCTCCAAGCAGCTTGATGTTCCTGTGACTACAGCTGCACATATTATTCAGAAATCCAAGCCAACCTCCCTGGACGTGGCCGTAGGAGGAAAATTGATGACAAATCAAAGAGACGGAAAATACGAATGATAACAAAAGAGCCCAGAAAAACGTCTAAAGAGATTAAAGGTGAACTACAAGTTCAAGGAACATCAGTGTCAGATTGCATAATCCGTCGTTGTTTGAGCCAAAGTGGACTTCATGGGAGACACCGTTGTTGAAAAAAAATCATAAAAAAGCCAGACTGGAATTTGCCAAACTACATGTTGACAAGCTTCTGGGAGAATGTCCTATGGACAGATGAGACAGAAATGGAACCTTTTGCCAAGGCACATTAGCTCTATGTTCACAGACGGAAAAATGAAGCACATCAAGAAAAGAACACTGTCCCTACTGTGAAACATGGAGGAGGCTCTGTTATGTTCTGGGGCTGCTTTGCTGCATCTGGCACAGGGTGTCTTGAATCTGTGCAGGGTACAATGAAATCTCAAGACTATCAAGGGATTCTAGAGAGAAATGTGCTGCCCAGTGTCAGAAAGCTTGGTCTCAGTCACAGGTCATGGGTTTTACAACAGGATAAACACCCACAGCTAACACAGCTAAAACACCCAATAATGGCTAAGAGGAAAACACTGGACTATTGAAGTGGCCTTCTATGAGCCCTGACCTAAATCCTATTGAGCATCTTTGGAAGGAGCTGAAACATGCCGTCTGGAAAAGTCACCCTTCAAACCGGAGACAACTGGAGCAGTTTGCTCATGAGGAGTGAGCCAAAATACCTGCTGAGAGGTGCAGAAGTCTTATTGACAGTTACAGGAATCATTTGATTGCATTGATTGCCTCAAAAGGTTGTGCAACAAAATATTAAGTTATGGGTACCATCATTTCTGTCCAGGCCTGTTTAATGAGCTTATTTTTTAAATAATTCTGTTGAAGCATGGTTTAAAATCAATTTCTGACTTTCATTGGTTAATTTGCATAGCATTTTGATTTATTATTACTTTTATCAGATTCAAGTTATTTCTGTGACCATTGTGGGTTTTTCTTTCATTAACAGAGGGGTACCAACAATTGTGTACATTTTGCATGTGTATATATGTATTTGTGCAGTTGAACATTAGCAGTAATATCTGCAGTTCTGACTGTAGGTCCTGGAGCGTTTTCTGGGTTCAAACCAGCACTGAACAGCAGCTCAATCCTGAGAGAGAGGAGCAGCTAATGCCTGTGCTCAAGGAGTGTGTCCTTCGGAGTGTGTCCCACCACACACACTCCTCACATTCCTTCTGCTATCAAGCTGCTAAATGCTGATGATGGTCTTTCTAAGTGACTGTGATATCTGCTCATTGTTTACGTGCACTGACCTTTTACCGGCCTATGTGTGTTGTACAAGCAGATCCATCCTCCGTGTCCTCTCAGCCCATTTGAATAATGCACATTCGGAGGGTTGATGACTAGTGAGGAATGGATAGTGTACTTCGTAAGTCACCGTAGCGAACAGTGCGTTCCGAAGGTCACCGTCCACCACTATGTAATAGAGGGGCTTATCCTGTCTGTTTTCTCATCAATTGCGGCAGAGTTACAGACACAGTAATAGTGCATCCTCAGCCACCAGGGAGCGCACTAGCCAGGTTTTGGGCCGCTGAAGTATTTAATATGTCAGTGTAAAGGATTATTGTGGGGAAATTACTTATTTAACAAAATGCTATAAGGAAAATGTGTGGAAGTGTTTGTAGATTAAAAAAAATATATGGATGGGAACGCCCCATGTTGATATACTGACTCCTAACAGACTCCTAACCTGTTATATTCACATGTTTTTCTTTATAGTGGCAGTATAAAGGCAGACCGGAGGGGAAGTCTTTTCTGTATGAGATAGTAGCGAATAAAAAAAATGGCATCGATGTGGACAAGTGGGACTACTTCGCAAGGCAAGTCTGATATACTGTTTAAATGCCTCCATGTTTCATATTTGTATTTTTTTTGGTGAAATTCTCAGCTTTTAATGACATGAATGGAATAATTTTATGCAGGTTGGATTGGAATATATATATATAAATCATTATCAGCAACCACTATTTAATTTTGGCCTAAAATTGATGTAGAACACACAGATTTCTACGCACTGCTGTGAGAGCTGAGCTGAGCTGGGCACCCATCTTCACATTGCATGTGGCAATCATCGGGGCCCAAGCACTGTGCACCATTATGGAGCCAATAGAGCACAACAATGGGGCAGCGTTTCTGACTTATTTATAATAGATGTGGTGTCGCCAAAGGAGAGTTGTGGACATGACCTGAGTGGACATGACCAGAATGTTCATGTTAAGGTTTTTCTCCTTGGGTGAAAGCCACCAGAGCTGCTACAGGGGTTTGGTTCCTGAACTTGTCGCCTTTTTCACTGCTCATGAGTTCTTATAGGTGATTCGATGTTCTATCACCGTGTTGTGTTTGCTGCTCTGTTCACTTTTTTTTTATCTTGTTCCTCTCATGAACAGAGACTGCTACCACCTGGGCATCCAGAACAACTTCGACTACCACCGGTTCCTGAAGTTTGCGCGGGTTTGTGAGGTGAAGGGGCAGAAGCACATCTGCACCAGAGACAAGGTACCTGCCATACCTGTCAGGTCTTGTTCTTGTATTAGCTTTAAAAAAAATCACAATTATAGGTGAGATAATCTGCTAATTAATGGGGGTTGGTGGCTGTTACTTAGTTTCCATCTAAAAATTGATGCAAAACAAGGATTCTGTTCTACATGGCAATCTTTGGGGCCCAAGCACTGAGCACTATAATAGAGCCATCAGAGCCCAAATGATGGGCAGTGTTTTAAGACTGGCCTTATTTATGATAGATTTGGGCTCCAAAAGGTTTGGGCTACACCTGAAATTGCACAGTTGTTGAACGCAAATAATACCCTGTGTTTTGGTCTGAGTGAATCAGAGTCATGCTCTCCGGTGGGATGATGCTACCAGACCTTTTTCCACTGCTCATGACCGTTCCTGTCTGCTTCGTGTGTATGTAGAGCTTTATTCAGCTCTTCTTTGAGCATGTTTTGTGTTTCTAAACAGGAAGTGGGGAATTTATATGACATGTTTCATACACGGAACTGTCTGCACCGCCGGGCCTACCAGCACAAAGTGGGCAACATCATTGAGGTCATGTGAGTATTTAGACCCATTTAGACTGGTGGGGATGTGCTTCACTGTGCCAGGTTTAAACCATGCTCTACAACTCGCAACTTAGCTTTTGGGATAAACAACCGTGTAGCACCTACTATTTTCCCAAGTCATGTAAGATACATTTTCCAATAATGTAATAATGACTAGAAATGTTATAAAACTGTCCACTTAACTTGGTTGAAAATATAATCAGTATAAGTCCTAATAATAAAATTAGTGTATTGTAATAAATCTTAAATAATAAAATAAACTGTATTATTAATGTATTGTTATTTATTATCAGCGGTTAGAGCACCGGGCTATTGATGACAGGGTTGTGGGTTCGATACCCGGGCTCAACAAGCTGTCGCTGTTGGGCCCTTAAGCAAGGCACTCTCTGCTCCCCGGGTGCTGGAGTTGGTGGCCCCCGCTCTGGGAGTGTGTGTGTGTGTGTGTGTGTGTGTGTGTGTGTGTGTGTGTGTGTGTGTGTGTGTGTGCTTACTGCCTTAATTATCCTTAATGTATTGAACCTTAATGTGATTTTTGTATTTCTGTGGGAAAAAAAACAACACATTATAGTGTTTTTGTGACCCCATATAGAAAATATCTTAAATATAATGTTAAAATATACATATTTGTTTAAGTATTCTTGAATATAAAAAATGTTATTGAGCAGTTTTATTAATTTATTGGTTTTTATGCAAGAATTTTTCTAATGTCGCGTCTCTCCCAGGGCTACACAACCGGCAATGTGTCTGTTATTAATACCTGAACTACCCGAGAGAATCCTATTGGAAAGTTTCCAGTTGTAAACAAGAATACGAAGCCTGCTGAACTAAGTGTGTGTTTTACTGTGTGTGTGTCTGTGTGTGTGTGTGTGTGTGTGTGTCCTAGGATAACAGAAGCCCTGGTGAAGGCTGATCCTCACGTTCAGATCCTGGGGTCTTCTGGGAAAATGTTCAAAATTTCAGAGGCCATAGAGGACATGGAGGCTTACACCAAGCTCACAGGTATGCTAATTAGCTTATTACTGGCCACTTTATTAGAAACCCCTACTTTGTGCTTCCGTTGTCTCACATGTGTAAATAGATATGACATATGAAGTGATTGATCTTCTTGACCCCTCCACAGACCACGTCTTTGAGCAGATCCTGTACTCCCCTAATCCTGAGCTGTCTGAAGCGCAGACCATCCTCCAGAACATCATCTGCAGGCGACTGTACAAGTGCGTGGGACAGACCACACCTGAGGCAGATCTTAAGGTTTCACAGGTAAGGAAGCCCATGCTTGTGTAGCGCCCATACTGTTATCAGTGACCTCTCCACACTCTGCCCACACAATGAGTCTCTCCTTAGGGTGAATATTAATAACGCTCTAAATGTAGGTATTGGGGCTGTATAAGTGGTTGTTTTATTAAATTAATACGTTTTCTTCATGTTAGAAGATGCTCTTCTGAACCCTGACTCATACCATAGTTTAATTGATTTGATAAGTGGACTTTTTTCTTGGTCATATGAGGAAAGATTGACCTTTCGTATCATTATTGTATTGCAGGAAATGCGGCTTGCATGGGCCAGTGAGGTAGCTACCTCCAAACCCCACGGCACCGAGGTGGATCTAATACCTGAGGACTTTGTCGTCAGCGTAAGAATGAAACTATTATACCTTCTCTGTTCTTTCTGTTCTCCTGTGGAAAGGAAGAGGGAAGTGAACTGGCTATTAATGGCAGCTCAGTTGTGTTTGTGTATTTCTTACCTTTTACAGAGTCAGCTCACCTGAGATCTCTGTGTTACAGGTGATTTATATGGACTACGGTATGAAGGAGAAAAATCCCATCAATAACGTCCACTTCTACTGCAAGAATGACCCCAATAAGGCCATCAAAATCCGCAAGAATCAGGTACGCTCTCGGACAGCACTCAGTCTGTTACGCCTGTGTAAACAGTGATGGACTTTACTCTCTGTCCTGGATCGTAGTAAACAGTGGCCTGGACTACTGGTGTAGGTGGAGGCTTAAAGAGCCGGACGCCAGTAACGAGGATGAAAGTACAGCAGCATGTGGAGCACACCACCTCCCACCAACCCCACCTAACACCACCCAAACAAATCATCCCATCCCATCTACCACCCACCCATCAGCCCTTTCCCCTTCCTACGGTCCACCAATAGTGCTATATGTTACCATTGTAAGGATGCCCCTCCTACTGACCCCACCTGTTATCCTGCCCTTCTCACCAAAACCATCCATCAGCCTTTCCCCTTCATCCACTCCCACCAGTATTATTGTTTGTTACCATTGTAAGGAAACACCTCCCACCACCCCCACCTATCAACCCTCCACCCTCGGCAGTAGTACTATGTGTTATCATTGTAAAGAAGCTCCTCCCACCTCCTCCACTTGTCAGTTGCGTATGGGTGTGTCCATAGCACAAGCTCCTCCCCCTCCCCATTACTGCGTTCTGAATAGTCCTGTCTTAGGCCATTGTTGGACCATACCTATACACCACTAATTAATTACAGGTGAGGGGCTAGCTGTGATGTTCTCCTGCTCCTGCAGGTCTCCAAGCTGCTGCCGGAGAAATTTGCAGAGCAGCTGATCAGAGTTTACTGCAAGAAGACAGACGAGCGGAGTCTGGAGGCGGCAAAGAAGTACTTTGTGCAGTGGTGCATGAACAGAAACTTCACCAAACCTCAGGTACTGCTCACCTTCTGCACAGAGAGCTTGTGTGTGTCTGTGTGTGTTTTTGCCTCCCAACCTGTCCGATCAGCCAGGACCCGTTTGGCTTTCTGGGTGGCACAGCCATCTAAGCGTTGTCTCAGCCATTAGGAGGTTGCTGGTTCAGTCCCCTTTGATGCCACAGCCATCCATCAGTGACCAAGAGTCCCAGAAAGCATCACTGTCTCTCACTGGGTGGATCGGATGGTCCTTCTCCCTAATCACTCAGTGTAGGCGATGCTAGTCAGTGCAGATGTCTGCTAGCGTTCTCCTCCAGGCGTGTTGAGCTCCAGGGGTGGAGTGTTAGCAGCAGTTTGAGAAGATGTGGTGAAGCTTCTTCACGTGTCTCAGAGGAAGACTGTGCCAGCTTTCACCCTCCCAAGTGCTGGTAGCATCATGTGATGGGAGACACGTACGTTCAAAAGTTTGTGGACACCCCTTTTAATGAATGCGTTCAGCTACTTTAAGTTGCACCCTTTGCTGACACAGATGTGCAAATGCACACACACAGCTTGTCTAGTCCCTGTAGAGAAGAAGTACTGCCAATAGAATAGGACTCTCTGGAGCAGATCATCATCCTGAACCTATTGGCACCATGCTGCTGCCTAATGCCAGGCGTGGACTAGAGGGGTATAAAGCCGAGCTGTGGAGCAGTGGAAGAGCTGTGATGAATGGTGGAGCTCCATCCAGTATCATTCAACATCCTGACTGAATGCAATCAAATCCTCACAGCAATGCTCCTCCAAAATCCAGTAGAAAACCTTCTTCCCTCGACAATAGAGAGAGTTGCTCCAGCAAAAGCAGAATAACCACATTCTATGAATGAGCAGGTGTCCCAATACCCATGTAGTTTAGCAGTGACTGTGAGTTTTCTGTGTTTTACACCAAGCTAACATTTGGGCTAAAAGGATGAACTGGGTAAACTGGGTAAACTGGGGAACTTCCTCTTTGATCTTGTTTTTAGGATGGGGACGTCACAGCACCAGAACTCACCCCCTTAAAGCGCGACTGGCAAAGCGACAACGACGGTGACAGTGATGAAGATGACAATCACCAGGGAAACGGAAGCCGAATGCTGGTCAATGGTGGACAGAGTGTAAAAGCGAATCTGTTTAATGCTCCGAGGGAGAAGCAACGTTAAACCACAGCGCCCCCTGCTGAGTCAGAGCACATGCTGTTTGGCTCTCCACACCCACCTCAGCTGTTTATTACCACTGTTGAAAAGCTGCTGCCATTACTATAAAAACATCAGGCCTCCTTTAAAGGACCACAGCAGTGATTTCTGCCGTGTCTGTAGGGTAAGGTTGATTACTGTGGACGTGAATTTCCGTGGGCTTAGAGAAAAGCTGACCACAGAGCTCCCACAACATACACACACATAGAAACACTTCCCATAGAAATGACTGGGCGGATGCTTCAGCGGTTACACGTCAGTTTACCCGTCAAAAGCAGCTGCCCATTCACTTCTATTGTAAGCACAGTTAAAGAAACTGCCCATTCGCCTCCTTTACATGGGTGTGTTTTTTCAGCAGCTGCTGGTTGTTGGCTTCTGCTTTGCGTCAGTGGGTTCTCTGTTCTTTTCGGAGCTCAGGGAAGTGTGTTGAAATGATGGTCTTTGGAAACTGACCTCAGGCTACAGCTGCAGCAGATAGAGATTAGGCTTGTATCCCATCTTTTATTTTAAATATTTGATCACACTTATTTTTCTTTTTTTCTTTTTATTATTATTACTTATTAGTTCTTCTTATTATTAGTAGTATTATTATTATTAGTATTATTATTATACCTTTTGTTCAATTCTCAGAAGCCTGGCTGTGTTTGGATTGGTCAGGGAAACAGGCTTGGGGAATATTGGGGACTGTTCATCATGTTTTTCTATTGTGTAAGTGTGTGTTTACCTAGGTGTGTGTGTGTGTGTGTGTGTGTGTGTGTGTGAAAGCTACTGAAATAACCGCTTCAGCAGTTGACTTCATTTTTTTTTAGTCCCTTTATTTCAGAGGGCGTTTCAGAGCATTTACAGCAGTACACATCCTCTACAGAAACACACTGCTGCTCATTCCACCACAACATCCATGCAGTTACTGTTTATGTCCTGAATTTAACAGATTGCATTACTGATTTATTGGTTTATTGGTTTCCAGTCTGTTAAATTTAGTGAATAAATACAAATTGTGTGTAAAATATGCAGAATTTAAGGTATTCAGTTTTCCTGTAGAGGATTTATTCACTTTTCATTTACACTCAGAAAGTGGCCAAAGCTTAAGATAGTTGCCTGTAGTAAAGTGGGCGGGGTGTAAAAGTTATAAACCAATCAGAGCTCGGTTTTATTAAAACTATTAGCATAAATGATCCTAATTCTGTGAAGCTTTCAGGAAGCTGAGCCTCAATCCGCACGAGTCCAGCGCTGAGGTCCCCGGTTTGATGCCGTCTCAGCAGAAAAGCTCAGGAATGTGCTCGAGCCACGCTGTCTGAAGTGTGTGAGGGTGTGTGTGTGTGAGAGTGTGTGAGATTGTCCGTCTGAAATTTCGTCCAGCTGCATTTTAATCTCATCTGAATGTTAAATATTTTACTTTGTGTTTTATTGATTGTGTGGCCGTGTGAGCCGACCCCGCGAAGAGCAGCAGAGTCGTTATTACAGGACGTTAGGTTGTTAATATGAAATAACTATCTCATAAAAATGTTAGAATTATGACAGTCTCTCGTCATTGTGAGTCAGCTTATTATAAGCTGTACACGCCAGTCTACATATCTCACAATAACGAGATACTTAGTTGTAATAACAAGATCTTTCATCTTATAATAAAACATTTTCTCATAATTTTATCAAATATCTCTCAGAATTATAAGATGTTATAAAGCTGTCGTTTTTACACCATCTCACACTAAGGTTTTGTTACCATTGTAAGGAAACTCCTCCCACCACCCCACCTATCAGCTCTCCCCCTCCCTCCACCCTTGGCAATATTACTAAAGAAGCTCCTCCCACCTCCTCCACTTGGCGCCTCCTGAAATTCTTAAGCTTGTCAGAGGAAGAAACAGTCAGTTGCGTATGGGTGTGTTCATAGCACAAGCTCCTCCCCCTCTATCATTATCTGGTGATATCTCGTTATAACTATAGTAATATTTTTTTGTAATGAAATATGTTCCTTGTTATGACATCATTTTTATGATGTTATAAAAATCTTATTATAACGATATTTGTTTATTTTATTATGGCAACAGAACATCTTGTAATAACGGCATGCTTACGTTTTTATTTGTATTTTTTCTTAATTTTTTTTGTTTGCTTGGCAGTGATACGCCCCTATATTTAACAGCTCAGTGTTTATTATTTGAATTCATTTATTAGTATTATTATTATTATGAGTGCACATTTGGAAGCGTGTTTATCAGTATGTACACACTGTTGCTGTTTTTGTTGCTTTATTTAGTTACTTTTATGGATGGGTGATTGTATCAGGGTTGAAATAACTGCCAAAAAAAGCTCTGTTCGTCCCCTGCCCTCAGTCTGCTGCTGGTCAGAAGCACAATCATCCGTTTTCTCTTACTTTGCACTTTTTTAAAGGAGGTGAAAGGTCACAGGGAGGTCGTTTGCAGTGTATTTATTTATTTTGGACACGTTTGAGGTTTGAAGAGTGTTGATGGTATTTTGTACTGATGGTGATGATGATGGTGATGATGATGGTGTAACGGGGTGGATTCTTTCTGACCACAGATTATGAATAAAGCAGGCTCTGGCTACCAGGGACTGGTGCTGATTTGTGGACCTTGTGTTCGGACGTGTCTCAATGAACTGCAGTGAACTGTGCTGTGCTGTCAGCTCTCCAGCCGCGGTGATCACGTCCGTGACAGGATCAATACCTGAAAAGATCGTTAGGTCCAGCACATGCATTCAGTCATTTAATGCAGTCTATACCTGTCTGTAACATGATTTTGCAATCTTCCATCGAACCTTAGACCTGAGACACACCCATGTGCACGTCACAGAAATGCAGGAATGGCTTCTGAAGATTCTGGAAATTTCCCATGAGAACACTTCTCACAGGTTACACCCACAGGGCCTGACGGGGTTACCTTCTGTGCCAGGAGTATTGATCCTTATCCTGCAGCTGTAAAGCCAACAGCATATCACTGAAGATCAACGCACTGCTAAACTCATGTCCCAGAAAGATTCAATAAAAAAACTCAGCATGTCCTTGTCATGAGATGATGTCATCAATATGCAATAAACAGCTGGTTGAGACAGATGTTGTGATTATGACAGAATATCTTCAATTATGAGAAAGTATCTCGAATGATCTGTAATTATGAGAAATTGTTGCAGGCGAGGTCTTTAAACTATTGATGTGGTGATTAGGACCAGTCACAGCCAGGGGGAGCTCTCCGGGCAAACAGGCAGAGAATAGGGCTGGGTCCCAGTCGTGTGCTACGCACTAACACTGTACGATAGAGACGACGCACTAGTGGCAGGATTGTGCACAGATTATTAACATGCTGCACATGCATCCTGACCCACCATAAAAAAATAATATATATATGAATATAGTCTATTACATACTACATAATCAAAACTACTCAGTATTTCTAATTACTGTAGTACAGAACTGTACACACACTCTAGGACCAATCACAACTGTGGGAGGTCTCAGAATAAACAAGGTGTTGATAAGGACCAATCACAGCCAGGGGGAGGTCTCAGAGTGAACATTAGAAGTAATTAGGACCAATCACAATTAGGAGGAAATCTCAAAACCAATCGGCCCTGATTAGGACCAATCATAGATCAGGGGCGTAGTCGTAGAACAGGTGAGGTGGTGACTGGGACCAATCACAGCCAGGGGGAGGTCTCAGAACAAACAAGCAGTCTAGCAACCTGCTACAGTAGCAACCCCATGGCAACCGTTTAGCAATAACATAGCAACCTAGCTTTAAAGAATCATCTACAAGATTTTGTGGCTCAGCGGTTAGAGCGCCGGGATATCGATAACAGGGTTGTGGGTTCGATTCCTGGGCTCGGAAAGCTGCCACTGTTGGGCCCTAGAGCAAGGCCCTTCACCCTCTCTGCTCCCCGGGTGCTGGAGTTGGCTGCCCATATTTTGAGTGTGTGTGTACTCACTGCCCCTAGTTCACTAGTGTGTGAGTGTTTGTGTGTTCTGTACAGTGACAAATACGTGCACCTTCATCTTTTTTTTTTTTTTTTTTACCTTTTTAGAACCCTGACAGTCCTGGTTCTTAGGTTAGAGGGTTCTTCAGATAAGGAAACAGGGCTGGACATTAGCTGACGTTTGTCATCTGAGTGACGTGTCAGCAGGTGTGTCAACAGGTCACAAGCATCACAGCCCGCCCCTATCATCAGCACTGATCCTGCTCACACACACCGATCCTCCTCACACACACCGATCCTGCTCACACACACCGATCCTCCTCACACACACCGATCCTGCTCACACACACCGATCCTCCTCACACACACCGATCCTGCTCACACACACCGATCCTCCTCACACACACAGATCCTGCTCACACACCTGATGAAGAAGGGGAAGAGCGCAGGACAGGACTCCTTTAAGGCACCAGAGAAGGGCGTGAGAGAGGACTTTCACACTCTGGAGAAAAGCGGTACACACACACACACACACACACATTACAGCAGTGTGTATTGGGACATTGAGAGTGGCACAGGGACTAAGCAATAAATATAACATTAAACCATCAAATCAGTAAAACTACATTAAACTTCATTAAAGAATAAAACTGAATTAAATGAATCACTGATTAAATTAAAAACCTCACAAATTAAACAACAGAGAAAGGTTGAGCAGCTTAAAGCAGCACTATGTAGCATTTTACCATGAAACAACTCCTGTGATGCTCCACTGACTGAACTGAACAGGGAGAAGGGCGTCTCCGTCATTCCCACTCCGGGCCGGAGTGCTGCTGCTGCTGCTGCACTATGGAGGTTTGGTGGTGGAGCTGCAGGAGGAGAACCTCTCTCCAGAACTGCTGTGTAACGCTGCAGAACCCATAGAGTCATATTAGTGTAAAATCCTGTAGTGTTACTCTACCACCTCCGCCCACATGCTGCTCCACCTTCAGATCAAGCTCCTGCAGCTCTCACACTGTCCAGGATTGCAGGCGTAGGCTGACTGTAGGGGGAGCCCAGGAGCGAGAACTACCAATTTTTCATAGTGCTACTTTAAGTGGTCGCCACTTCCAGGCTGTTGCTAGGCTGTTGCTACATGGTCACTAGGATAAAACGTTTATGCTGAAAAGTTGCTATGACATGACATGGTTGATATGGTGTTTGGAAGTGGTTGTTGGGTGTTTGCTGTAGTGTTGCTAAGTGGTTGCTAGATGGATGCTAGAGTAGTGCTGATGTGTGCTTAATATAGTATCCCAGATGTTTGCTATAGAGCTGCTCAGTGGTTGCTAAATGGATGTTAGAGAGGTTACTGTGGTATCCCTGGTGGTTTCTATGGTGTAAGTAGTAGGTAGTTCATAGGTGGTAGCTACAGTGCTTCTTAGTGGTTGCCAGATGGATGCAATATACTATACTATAGTGGTGCTAGGGTATTTCAGGTGGTTGGTATGGTGGTTGCCTGAATCCCACATTAAAATAAACAAACAAAAAAAAAAAAAAATTGTAAATAAGCTGACATAGATGGCATAGAAATAAGAAAAACAATAATCAAGTAAATAAATAATAATAATAATAAAATCAATACCAGCTCAGTAAAATTAGTTAAATAAATAAATAATAAAAATTAATAAAATAAAAAAGCAGTAATGTTAATTTACCAAAACACAGATCAAAGCTGACAGTGAAGCCAATGAGAAATGAGTTGCTGAGCAGATGTTAATGATTGGCTAAAAGGAGTGGCTCCATTTGGGCGAGGCCAAAGACCATAGTGTGCTGCCGTACGGGTCTACCAGCAGTGGCAGGAATCCCAGTCTACAGGAAAACCTCCTCATCCTCCTCATTCTGGAGCAGAAGTGAGTAAGGGCCTCTTGCCTGGTGGTCCCTGTTCGTCAGTTTCGTCCTTCAGACACAGTTCTGAGGAGAACTTCCTGTAGACTGGGATTTCTGCCACTACTGGTAGACCTGTATGACTTATGGAGGCGTAGTATATGGTTTCCTTCTGCATCCCAGGCTCAGAATCGCAAAGTCCAGGCACGTCATTAATGAAAGGGTGTGTCTCTCAGGAATGGCCTTACAGCACATTTCCCTTTTAATAGATGCAGTGCTGTGAAAAGCCGTTGGCCCTCTTCCTGATTACAACACTATCCTTCCTCTGATCTATCAAAGCTCTTCTGCTGCACTGTTGGCGAACCCGAAACAATGGCAGATGTTTCAGGCCGTAACGTCCCTGAAGCTCCAGATCTGCACCTGAATATTTGCTAGTCAAATAGTGAAAAGATCCACTGAGTGATCGGGCTGATGAGCAGGGAGGAGGTGGGAGAGGAAAGGGAAATATGGACATTTATATAAGTTTATTAAACAGAAAGAACAAGGAACATCAAACGTCTCCCGAAGGGGCGCATTTCATAACCCCATTTGTTGTAACTGAGGCGCTATCAGCATGACCTCCAACCCAAGCGGGTTCAAACTGGATCACTCCTTGTTCCCCTCCTCCTTCCTAGCAGCTTAAATACACCACATGTCCAAATACATTCGGCTACTTTAAGCTGCACCTATTGCTGACACAGATGTGCAAATGCACACACACAGCTTGTCTAGTCTCTGTAGAGAAGAAGTACTGCCAATAGAATAGGACTCTCTGGAGCAGATCAACATCATGACCCTATTGGCTCCATGCGGCCTAATAATGCCAGGCGTGGGCTAGAGGGGTATAAAGCCCCCCAGCATTGAGGAGCTGTGGAGCAGTGGAGGAACTGTGTTCTCTGGAATGATGGTGGTGGAGCTCCATCCAGTACTTTTGATCTATCAGTTTATTTTGATTCAGTTCAGTTCAATTCGGTTCAGTTCAGTTCAGTTCAGTTCAGTTCGGTTCGGTTCAGTTCAGTTCAGTTCAGTTCGGTTCGGTTCGGTTCAGTTTGCTCAATGTTCCTTTGAGATTTCAGACGGCAGTCTCTCTTTTCAATTCTCCACAGAGGGCTTCATGGATCTTCAGGATCAACAGCAAGGGTACGTAAGCGAGTGTTGTAGATTTGTATGTGTCAGTGAAAGAAATTTTAATAATGCAATCAAGATTCAGCATGAATTATATATAAATCATAAATCAATAATGTATCGAGACATTTTAAATTGTGATGGATTTTTTTATAAAAACGAAGCCCCTTGCATGTTTAAGGTGGTAGTAACTTCAGGCTCCTGCAGGTGGCGCTGCATGAGGATAATGGGGCTATAAATTCCTGCGGGGTATGATGGGAGATATAGATTGAGAAGAGGTGGGGGTGCAGTGCAGTGAGGGTCTCGTTGGATGTGTGGAAAATGAATCACAAGTGACTGCATTTGGGCGTGGCTAAAGACCCCAGTGTGAAGGAAGGAGCTGAGTCTGCAGGTGTATGGAAGCAGATGGTCATACAGGTCTACCAGCAGTGGCAGAAACCCCAGCCTATAGGAAGCAGTATCTGCTTTGTAATCCATTTTCCACACATCCAACGAGACCCTCACTGCATTGCATCACCTCCTCTTCTCAATATATAAATTCCACATCATCCTCGTGCAGCGCCATCTGCAGGAGCCTGAAGTTACTACCACCTTAAACACGCAAGCTGACTGTCGTTTAGTCCGGGGAGATGATTAAATTAGTCCTAAGCTGAACAAGGTGCAGAAGCAGCAGGTCCTGGAACGGTTCACTGGGTTTGTGATGCTACATGACTAGACATCAGAACACTGTCCAACCAGTACCAACCAATCTGTCTGGTTCCAGACGAGTACTGACGCTCTCCTTACGCTTCATTAACTGTGTCTGTGAGTATTATCTGCATGAACACATTCAGACAGAACATGTGACATTTCCGTGTACTCTGTGTTCCGCAGGTCCTCAGAACCCATGAAGGTGGGTGTGCCTCTCAGCGTGAGAGATGCTAACAGGATTCTACTGAACATTAGCATTAGCATTAATAGCTTTCCTCTTACTGTTCTCTGTGTATGTAGGCTAATTGCTGTTTGGTCTTCTTCAGGTTTTTAACGACTCCATCCACGGCCACATTGAGCTCCACCCTCTGCTGGTTCGCATCATAGACACTCCTCAGTTCCAGAGGCTGCGGCACATTAAGCAGCTCGGAGGAGCGTACCTGGTGTTTCCTGGGGCCTCACACAACCGGTTCGAGCACTCCATAGGGTGGGGATGACTGAAACCTTACACACAACCTAACCCAACAAGTTTGTAGTGTCCAACCCAGCGGTTCTCAAGCCTGGGCCTGGTCCCTTCTCTTGCTCTCCTGCTCTAACACGCCACCCTCCGCTCAGGAAGGGCTCGATAATGAGCTGGTTAGCAGGGTGAACACTAAAATGTCCAGGAGGAAGGGGGTCCTCCAGGGGCCAGGGTTGGGAACCACTGGGTTATGCAATGTGTTTGAAGAATGACTGAGTAAGAGACAGAGCTGCTCAGCTTTGAGGGAGATTTCTGTGTCTGATTTCCACTGAAAAAGTGAGAACTGTAGATATGAAAGTAGGATTTTAAGAAAAGGCTAAAGGTCAGGTTAGAAGGTTAGAAAGGAGGCCTGATGAGACTGCCCTGTTCTGAGAGCGCTCGTCCACTCTGCGTGATGCTAACTGGAGTTTCTGGGTGTTTTGTGGAGGGTGGGGTATTTGGCAGGCTGCCTTCTGCAAGATCTTGAAAAGAGACAGCCTGAGCTTCAAATAAGCCGGGAGGACATCCTGTGTGTTCAGATTGCTGGACTGTGCCATGACTTGGGTGAGGAATGAACATGTCCTCCTCCACAGACACACTTCACACACATATTCCTGCCCTAAAACTGTGAACCCTGAAGTATTAGCTCAGATTTCTAGACCACAGTTACAGGATTTAACCATTTACTGTGCTTCTGCTGCAGGACATGGCCCGTTTTCCCACATGTTTGATCGCATGTTTATCCCAAAAGTCCGACCTGGACTGATCTGGAAGGTAAGACCCGAATCACCTGGTCATATTCCTGCTTTTATGTCCAGTTTTGATGGGATTTGAGATGGTTTATGGAGATACTCACACATGTCAGTTGAGGGCATTCATATCATATGAATGTACAGTGTGTGTTTCACTGCCAAAAGGCTATACTATATGGACAAAAGTATTGGGACACCTGCTCATTCATGGTTTCTTCTGAAATCAAGGGTATTAAAAGTAATAATAAAAATAAACTTAGAAGACTTAGACTTATAAAAGAATACTAGATTTTGGAGAAGCATTGATGTGAGAGTTTGATTGCATTTAGACACAATATATATATATATATATATATATATATATATATATATATATATATATATATATATATAGTTGATATTTCACCTATAAAGGACCACTCCAAATAAATTGTTAGTATAACCTGGATAATGAGGTGATCACATCCCTTGCTCTAATTTCTGGGACAACCCCAGAGTAATGAATTTCCAGCTTCACCTGTATGTTTACTGGGTTGAAGTTGTTGAAAAAGTTGTGGAACTTTTCCCACCAAGATAAGAGTCTCCTTGGTCTGACATGGCTGTGTGTATGATTGCCTGTGTGTGTGTGTGTTGGTGTTTCCTGCAGCATGAGAATGCCTCAGTGCAGATGTTTGACCACCTGGTGAAGGTGAACAAGCTGGAGCCTGTGATGGAGAAATACGGCCTCACACCTAATGACCTCGTCTTCATCAAGGAGCAAATCGAAGGCCCCCGGGGGAACGTCGATACAGGCCATTCGGTTCAGACTCCTAAACATCGAAAGTAATATCATTAATGTGTGAAATAGACTGAAGTTCAGTCCTAAAGTTGAACATCTCGTTTTCTCGTTTCCTTTACAGTGGCAGTATGAAGGCAGACCGAAGGAGAAGTCTTTTCTGTATGAGATAGTGGCGAATAAAAGAAACGGCATCGATGTGGACAAGTGGGACTACTTCGCAAGGCAAGTCTGATTAAATGTGGCCGCTGACTGATTCTTCTTTAAACTGGTTTTCCAGATAAAACCCAACAAGCTTTGGGTAGTTTGGGGCGCACCTGGATCCACACACACCAATCAGCCATTACATTAAAACCACCTGCCTAATATAGCAACCAAAACAGGTCTGACTGTCGAGGCACGGCCTCCACAAGACCTCTGAAGGCGTCCTGCTGTGGTATCTGGACACCTTTAGTCATTAGCAGCAGCTCCTTTAAGGGTTGAGGTTAAGGTCAGGATTAGGGCCAGGTTAAGGTTTTGGGTTGGGGTTAGGATTAGGATCAGTATCAGAGTAATATCCTGTAAATTGTGAGGCGGGACCTCCATGACCATCAGCGAACCTTGGGGGGGGGGGGGGGGGGGGGGGGCATGACCCTGTGGCAGTTAAGATAAGATAAGATAAGATAGTCCTTTATTAGTCCCACAGTGGGGAAATTCTCAGTGTCACAGCAGAAAGGGACAGCAAGCAGAAAGGGATAGCATAGTTGTTATGTTCGTTGGGTTGAGATATTAAATGGCTCTTGTTTGATTGGTTTATTGCCATCAGCTGACAGTTTGTAGATGTTGCTAATAAACCGAAGTTGCAGTGGTGTGTGTGTGTGTGTGTGTTATTTTAAATGATTTTTATATTGTGTATTCTATATTTGAATAAACAGAGACTGCCACCACTTGGGCATCCAGAACATCTTCGACTATCGCCGGTTCCTGAAGTTCGCCCGGGTGTGCGAGGTGAAGGGGCAGAAGCACATCTGCACCAGAGAAAAGGTGACAGACCGGTCATTCTTTGTGCTCTTACCCACCTTCTTACCCAAATCACCTACTCTCTAAACGATGGAGGTTCTACAAGCGGTTCTTTGGGCCGTGCCATTGGAGAACCACTTTTGATTGGCTGAAAGAGTTTGAATAACATTTTAAAATTGGTAATAACTTTTATATTAATGTTCTGCGATTATTAAAGAGATGTTTGAGTGTAAGAAATTTGGTTCTTCGAGAACCCTTTGTAGGGCATTTGTTAGAGTGTTGTCCTATATTACAGTGTGGGGGTGTGGCGGTACACAGAAGTGGGTTGGCACCACGGTTTGGACCTCACAGTTTGGTATGAGAACAGTACAGTGTGAAAAGCTAAAAACAGACTAACCCAGGTTCTTCTAATGTAATCTGAACAAAAGTCAGTCTGTTCCATCTAGTGCTGTATAGCGCCCCCTGAGCCTGTAGTGTAAATAAAGCAGTAAAGTAGAAATGTTAGCTTGGTCTGCTTGATGTTTCGATGAGATCTTCGGAGAGAAAATGCAGGAAAATAAAAGAATAACTGAACAATCGATTAACTAAAACACTTTACTCAACAACAAACTATAAAATGCACTAAAATGACACTAAATATTAATAACATTGGTACAGAATTGATAGAAGCTGCGGATACTGGTGAGGAGATCAGGTGTCCAGATGCAGCTGGACCTGAACAGACATGTTGTCTGGAAAATGGAAATACACTGCGCTACATTGTGCAAGAGGTCCATACTATCAAAATCCAACGGTTTACAGCTCAAGGTTTCTGGATGGTGTGCAAAATGACCGTATTTACCCTAATACTGTGTGTACTGTGTGTTCTATGAGCGACTGAATTGTGACTCTGGTACTGAGGCGGGTTCAATACAAACACACATACACATACTGTTACACCCTGCTACATAGATATAGCTGTTTTAGGATTAAGAAATAGAACTGCACTAGACTGTAGAGACAAAAAATCACTGGCAGTTTAACCAGTATGTATTTTCTTATTGTACTTTAATCTTAATCACTTACACACGGGAGGAAATGTACACACAGAACCAGGGTGACCAGCAAGGGTATCACAAATTAAAGGGAGGAAGTGCAGTTTTAAATATCAGTGGGAAATGTGTTTGATCTGATTTTCTACAGGAAGCAGATGATTTATATGACATGTTTTACATGCGGAACTGTCTGCACCGCAAGGCCTACCAGCACAAAGTGGTCTACATCACTGAGGTCATGTGAGTACCAGCACCTTTCCAGCCATACTGCTCAAACATATCTTATGTCCACAGATTCCTGGACTGGTTGGGTCATAGCATCACCCAATAAAACAGTGGGACAATAGTTTTTAAACTTTAATATTTCATATTTTTTCATTTTTATGTATGTTTATTTATAAGTTTATTTTTAAAGGAAATATTGGTCTGTTTTCAGGGAGCGTTGTTACTGTATTAGGGCAAATCAGCTCTTTATGATCTCCATGTGCAGGTTACAGTCTGATTTTCTCAACCCTCCAAAATCACTGCTTAGCAACTGTTGCTGTCCACCACTATCTCAGCACACCAGTGTTTAAACTGGAAGCTCAAGAAGAAGCCTGTGAGAAGACTGTAAGCTGATGTTTGCTGTATAACAGTGTCTGAACACTGTTAGTCGAGCTCAGTGGGCGACAGTCAGGCCTGTTGAGGGCAGACACGTGTAGATAGTGAAGGGTGTTATCAAGGGATCCATTGCTGGGGTCAAAGTTTCCAACAGTAATCAGATTAAATGGCTTTTAATTGCAAGTAAGAGTGTGTGTGTGTGTGTGTGTGTATGCATGGTAGGATAACCGAAGCTTTGGAGAAGGCTAATCCTTACATTAAGATCCAGGGGTCGTCAGGAAAGATGTTCACAATCTCAACGGCCATGGAGGACATGGAGGCCTACAACAAGCTCACAGGTCAGCTCTCAAGCTCTCACAATCTTTTCAGTGAATAAGGAAACACTGAGAGTCTGTATTTATGGAAGTGGGACATCTCACCAGAGACACGCTCTCTGGTGGAGCTATAAGGGAGGGAGTTTCTAATAAAGTGGCCAGGCAGTGTGTTATGTCAGTGTGTAAAGTAAGTAGCAGTCTAGGAAAAGTCTTCTTAGATTGAACCACATCAGTGGTGAAGAAAGTCCTTACATAGACACACGCACGTCACCACTCTAGTCTCCAGTCTGGAGTAGATACTGAAGTTCATTCATCTGCAAAGCTTCAGAGAGCAGAATTTCCCACCCAATTCCAGAGAAGAACAGCAAGAACATGGAAGCTTGGGCCAAATGTCCATCACATGAGACTGGACTGTGACATCTGGAGACATCTGAGTGTTTTCTGATTTTGGTCATGGTTTGTAAATGGCAGTCTTAGATGTATGATGTATGACGGTAGTTTGCAATGTTTGTCATGCTCTTGGACCGACTTCTCGTCTCCACTGACCCCCACCCTTCTACAGACCACATCTTTGAGCAGATCCTGTACTCCTCTGATCGTAATCTGTCTGAAGCTCAGACCATCCTTCAGGACATCATCCACAGGAGACTGTACAAGTGTGTGGGGCAGACCACCACGGAGAAGGATATTGAAGTTTCAAAGGTAGGAGATCTTGCACTTGGCTCATGTAGTTGCTGGTTTAATTATATGCATAATAATTATTATGTATAATCGGATATAGCTGCCAGATACAGCTGTGAGAATGCAGCCTGTCATCCAACACTGCCAGAACTGACCCACCACTAGTTTAACAACTAGATCTATTCATTCCAGTTGGTTTGTAGGCCAGTAAAACATGCCAGATGTGACCCAAACAACCCCTGGTTGTTTCCTGTCAAACTGCCCGGACAGATCAGTCCAACTGAGCAACTGATCGGTGTGGTCTTCTTAGAATTGATTCAGTCCATTAGATTGTTTTTGGAATGAGAATCTAAGGATTTGGGTTAAAGTGACATCTGTTAATGGCAAAGGTGTGAAAAGTATTGACATTCATGACCGAAGTGGAGATACGAGGGTTTAAAAGACTTCTATAGAAGCTGAAGTATCAACTGAAGCTTTTTACTCCAGTAAAAGTGTAAAAGTACTGGTTTCAGAACGACTTCAAGTAGAAAAGTAAAAGTAATGGAAGGAAAACAAAGGCCGAAAGCTTAGGCCGCACCACAGGGGTCTATAGTGCACTTCCCCCCCCCCTCCCCAAAACCCCATTTCTCTAAAAGCCATAATGAGGAGAATGATCTATTAAAATGTTGATGTTAAAAATGTTGGGCTGCACTAGGCTCCTGTTTCAGCTGCAGATCTGCCCATTGAAAATGAAGCATTTCAGTAATATCAGCTCTATTAAAGGAGCGTCTCTGTGCTCTACTGAGCATTAACATGAGCTTCATGGAGGAAAATATGAGGAGTCGTTGTCTAGAAGTTCTGTAAAGCTGCAGAAAGTCAGACCTCAGAGGCGTGTGATCAATAAGCTTTATTGGAATGTAAATGTGGGGCTTAGTCGGGACGTTTCACTGCAGGTCTCTTGAGTCTCTGCCACGGACACAGTCTTCATACTAGACTACAGACGTCTGCTGTGTCTCACTTTCCGGATGGAGAGATTTATCTGGAGAGGGTTTTTATTGATGACGAGCCGGAATGAAAACTAAGGGAAATGAAATAGGAGGAACGAGGCTGTTTTTAAAATGTAAGGAGGAGAAAGTTCAGATAATTGGGGGAAAATGTAAGAAGTAGAAGTAAAAAGTCTGAAAAACAATAATTACTAATAACATTTCTACTTCAGTAAAGTAATGAAGTATTTGTATTTCATTGCTTGACACCTCTGGCTAATGGTCAGATCAGTAATCATACGTACCTTTCGTTCTCTCTCACAGGAGAAACGTCTGGAATATGCTGAAGAGGTGGCGAAGTCCAAACCTGCCAGCACTGCTGTGGATCTAACAGCTGAGGACTTTATAGTCAGTGTAAGTTAAATAATGAGGCGTCTGAGGCACTTAAAGGGCTGATCATTCTGTGATTCTGGTCTGGGTGTTCTGAGATCTCTGTTTATATGACAGGTGATTTTCATGGACTATGGGATGAAGAAGAAGAACCCCCTGGATGAAGTCGAATTCTACTGTAAGACAGCGCCTGATACACCCATCAAGATTAGGAAGACTCAGGTACACCCTCTCCTATAAGACTACTGTTTATTCAGGTTTTATAGTGATGAACTTTTTGTGTTTTGTTTTTTAACTGTCATGTAAAAACCTCATATCTCTAATACAGTAGCTTTACAGGAAGAGGAAAAACCTTCTGAACTTGCGATGTCAGTATAAAAGATTTTACTCCAGGTCATTGTAGGGCATTTCTATTGGCCCATTCATCCTAAAATTCTGATATAGTACTGTAGATTCACATTATGGAGAAAAGTGAAAAATAGCAGAAATGGAGGTACAAGGTTTTTGCAAGACAGCGGCAATATACCGTAGCCTCGCCTTGTGTTCTTCGGGCTACACAACCCAATTCTAGTAATGCACAGAACATGTGACTGATTTCATCTGGTGTAATTTGAGGTAAACAGGTGAGGGGCTAGCTGTGATGTTCTCCTGCTCCTGCAGGTCTCCAAGCTGCTGCCGGAGAAATTTGCAGAGCAGCTGATCAGAGTTTACTGCAAGAAGACAGACGAGCGGAGTCTGGAGGCGGCTAAGAAGTACTTTGTGCAGTGGTGCATGAACAGAAACTTCACCAAACCTCAGGTACTGCTCACCTTCTGCACAGAGACAGAAAAAGTGTGTGTCTGACTGAGTCAGAGATGTCACGGTACCGGATTCTCAAAACAAATCTTGATATCACACCAAAATGTAACAAATTAAAGCAACAGTCTGTACATTTTGGGGATTTGGGGATTGCAGTAGCTCTCACAGTAGCTGTTCAGGGGCTGTTCATGTGACAGGAGTAGGTAAAGGCGTGACATGGTCAGGAAACCCCTGCAAAACCTACCAGACCACTGGTATATTGTATATTATAAGCATAAACATACTAACCGGGCTATAAGGAGGTAAAACCAATACAGCGCTTCTAGCAAGTACTCAGAGCGGTCAGATGACCAGAGCTCGGCGCTTCTAGGCGCTTCTAAGTAGGTCAGACTGGCTCAGAGCTTCTAGTGTTAAGAAAACCACAGTGGCTGTTGCACTAATTGCCCACTAATGCTATAAGCAGGACTGCAGTGGAATGTAAACACAGTTACCGTAGCTTATATAATATATAACTTTACATTATATAAATATAAAGCTTTATTCATGTAAACCTTTTTTATTACTACATCTCTGGCTTTAAACCATTAGCCCAAAGCAGTGTGACCATATTTTAGTTTTTAAAAATAGACACTTGGGGCACATAGGCATTCGTTGTGGTTGGGATGTTGTGACTGGTAGGCTTTAAGTAGGCCAAAGTTGTAGGTAGATGTAACAAGGCAGGCCCAGGCAGATGTGCAGGCTTTAATGACAGAGGGTAATAGGGCCAAAAACACAGGCCAGTAAACCATAATAGGGTGAAAAAGGGTCAGAGCCCCAAAGAGCAATAATAACATCATTTTAGAAAGTCAGAAAGCAGAGATCCAAAAACCAAGAAGACAAAACCCAGCTTGAGCTGGAGATCACTAAGCACTGCTGTGGGAAAACTGGCCCTGAGAGAGGGGGGTATAAATAGAGGCACTAATGAGGGCATTGCAGTCAGGTGTGAGTGATGAGAGTGGTGCTAGGGCAACGGTTAGTATTCTGGGGAAGAGGACCTGGTGGCTGGATGGAGCATCGCATGTTGCTTGTTGCAGTGTGTGTGAGGGTGTGTGAGTGTGTGGGTGGGAGGAGTTTAATATCTGATGTATCTGATGTCTACCACACGCGTAGGCTCATTATGCTGCCGCGGTGGTTTTGGTTCCTTCAGTTTGTAGAATTTTGGTGACGACGTTGCACCATAGTACCGGTTCTTGTAACATTCCTAGTCTGAGTCTATGTGTGTGGATCTTTTTGCTGTTTTCAGGATGGTGACATCACAGCTCCAGAACTCACCCCCCAGAAACATGAGTTGAACACCAGCGATGAAGACGACAGTCAGGGAAGAGCAAAGAGAGCAAAGAAAAGGATTGAACCGGAGTTTGATACCCAGAGATCCAAACCACACCTGAACATTGGGGGGGCAGTGGTGTCTCAGTAGTTAGAGCGCCGGGATATCGATAACAGGGTTGTGGGCAATCTTTAGTTTCTTCTCATGAGATGCTTTGCCAGGTCTTTACTGCATTAAAGGATGGGTACTGTGACAGGCCTAAATACACCTACCTCCTTGAGAGTGGTCTAGACTTGACTAGATAATCACCAGTGTGTTCTTTCTTGTACCAAAATATATCAGATTATTGGTTTTTGATCACTGCTTCAGGCTCTGCAATTTTTTCTGATAGGTCTGTTGTGTTTTAGCCTAACGATGGCCTCCTTTACTTCATCAGCACCACTTTGGTCCTCGTACTGGGGGGCCCCAGAAACAGCTACCAAATGCAAAAAAAAAATATCTGCTTAATTTGTCATGAGACACGTTCAATAAACCACCTGTTCTTCTTAAACCAGTGTGTATTTGTCCCGTTTATTCATCATTCCAGAGAACACAGTTCCTCCTCTGCTCCACAGCTCCTCAATGCTGGGGGGCTTTATACCCCTCTAGCCCACGCCTGGCATTATTAGGCAGCATGGAGCCAATAGGGTCATGATGTTGATCTGCTCCAGAGAGTCCTATTCTATTGGCAGTTCTTCTTCTCTACAGGGACTAGACAAGCTGTGTGTGTGCATTTGCACATCTGTGTCAGCAGTGGGTGCAGCTTAAAGTAGCTGAGTGTTTTCAATAGAAGGGTGTCCACAAACCTTTGGACTTCTAGTGTTACTGAACATTTTTACTAAAGTTCCAGTTCAACTGGGAAAAACTGGCGCAAATACTACTGCAAATATTGGCTCTTACTTTCAGGGTATGTCCAAAAGTTTGTGGACACGTCTTCTAATGAATGCACTCAGCTGCTTTAAGCTACACCCATTACTAACGCAGATGTGCCGGTCATTTCCGGTCTGACCGGTCATTGCCATGGTTTCAATGACCACAAAAAAAAACTACTGTATCGGCTATAGTCACTCAATGCTCAGTTCTCATTGGTGATCGTCATATATTACTTCTCTCCTAATTTGCATAAATGTAAACTCTGCCCAACTCCGTCCACTTCATGTTAGCAACATTCAAACTGCCTCCCGACACTGGAAATCGCAGACTCCCATTAAAAGTAAATGAGCACCGATGTCACAGCGCCACCTGCAGTACTGGAGCTCATACCCGACAGCAAAAACACCATAGTGAAGAGTGTGTGAGCTGGAGGATTCTACAGCACACTGAGGGCTTTAAAGACTATAAACCTCAAACCTGTGAGTCTTTCCTGTTGAACTCAGGACACAGGGAAAAGGCCACGCAGTAGATCTTACTCCATGTCTGGTTTTATTTACTGAGTGTTTAGATACAGCACATAATGCGATTAGCAGGTACAAAGCCACTGCGTCTGAGGAGGAACTGACCATCAGCAAGTATTAATGACACCAGCTCGCTCCTCCACACTGCAGCCTCTAACCGATGCTCAGAGACTGCTGCTTTCCCTTATTTTTTCACTTTCTTTGCCTTTTTATTGTCTTTTTCACTCTTTATTTTCAAAAAAGAAGGCGGCAATAGGAAGAAGAGTACATACAATATTAACATACCCCAGAAAAAGAGGGTTGGAAAGTGAAGTGAGAGGAAACTGCTGCTTAGTTCAGAGCTTCATCAACAGAACTGCACCAAAAGTGCACGATGGGAACCCACTGGTTTTACATAACACATTCCCTTCATATGAAAATAGATATTTAATGCTTTTCAGTGACTACATAGGATTTTTTAGACTGAATCTATGGTGATTTAAATATTTATCATGCATTTGACTCCAGTGGGTCATCACCGTGGGTTTTGGTCCATAGGTCAGAAAGGCAAAACCATGAAAATCTGGTTCATTTTGAGTTTTCAAGTGCTAATTTGGACATTTATTTGTTTTTTTATTGTCCTATCAGGCTTTTGAGGTCCATTAAGTACTTCAGCTACCCATGTTCTGTTTTTTTTTTGTTTACAAAAGGCATAAAATATAGAAAGATACTGTACCTATTCAACCTAACGTCTTTATTCTATATCTGAACTGAAAATAAAACCACACACAAACTGTATATTATAATATTGGACTGTCTAACATGGCCCAATCAAAACTATGCAGCTTTTTTGCTAATTTTTAGGCCGAACCATTACAACCCAAACCCTGAGAGCGCCCCCTGCTGTAAGAGCTTTTCCTTCACTTCACTCTCCAACTGCATAAATGACATTGCTCCAAACGCACTTCGTTTAGCATCGGTTCATTTGACATTTTCATTAAATGTACATATCAGTAGCTAGAATTCTTTTTTTTTAGAAAACAAAGTTCCCACCTGATCATTTCCTACTCTTCTAAAAGTCATATCAAACATATGAAATAGGAAAATAAGAAATGCTCTAATGGTGTTGGATCACTAAAAGAATGAGTGCATGTTTATAAAAATGATGAGTGAAAAGAAAGTAAATTAAGCAAAAATGCTAAATGACAATCTTCAGGTTTATTTACATTCAAAAAGTGATCAGAGTTGATAAGTGGTTCTTCCTCGCCTCACCATTTCTTCCTGGGTATCTCTTCTGTTCCTCAGTTAATCGACAGCGTGTTCGTTCAGCTGAACTCTTAGGCTCTGAGGCTTCGTGATGAAGAGGCAACTCTAAACATGGACACATTCCTCCACAAAGCACACAAAACACTGAACCAAGCTTCAGACGCCACAACAAAGCCACACTGAAGCTATTTCACCCCAACTCATCTAACGCCTGGCAGGCCCAGCAGATGCCCATCAACATAATTCAAGAAAATGTCATTTGCATTCATGCATTCATGCAAAATTTCAAAAGTGTGCTCTGAATAGATTTTTTGTTATTACATTTTATTTAATTGAGTTTAGCTGCAGAATTAAAGGGGCGCACATATTTTATTATAATGTATCTAATTTTACATTAATTTGCATGGAATCTTTCATCTTTTCACATTTATTGTTTTTAAAAATTAGTTTTTGCACATTTATTTTTTTCTATCATATTCATACATTTCTTTTACACTTGACAATTATTAATTTCTGCACACTACAAAGATTTTGGTAAGTGAGTAAATGGTAGGTCTTATTTACATTTATACTCACATTACATTTAAGTCGAATTTATGAATAAAACATAAATACAATATCTAGAAGCACACAAAATAGTTTTATAAACTCCTACGTCAATCTTAAAATAGGAAATATTAGATATTTAACCTAGACTTAAGATGTTTTTACTTGCCAAGATGTAAATGTATACCGTTACTCAATATTTGAAACTACACAATTAATTTAATATTTTCTCAGAAGAGAATTTTCCCTGTTATTATTAACAATCATAACATTCAAATGCATTATTTAACACATTTATGTACATTATGAGTTAATCAAAACAAATGACACGTCCTTTTTTGATGCTACAAGAAGTTATCATTTTTGTATATATTGAATATATTTCATATATTATTCAATTTATTCAAAAGTTAATAACTAAAAAACTATTTGGGGCACAGATTCTGCATGGTTGCATGAATGAATTAAATGAATGAATTAAAGTTGAATGAATTAAAAACTGAACTTTTTCATATAAGTCTGGGATGTGATCTGCCAGGACTTCAGGTCAGCTGTGTAGAATAACTCTCAGGGGTGCAGGGTTAGACTATCTGCTGTGGTCGCACTGCTGCTCATTAGTGATGGATTAACCAACTGATGCAGTGTTGCAGTGGCTGGATGGTCGTGGTTGATGATGACAGATGCAAAAAAGACACTTGGTACAGATAGAAAAGGAGGAACAGGAGCCATAAGAAAGTTCTGTAAGGCATCTTATCAGGATTTTCAGCACTAGGGGGGTAAAAACAGGCACACCTTACACACATATCGCTGTATTAGTGCTCATATTCACGACTGCCTCTCATGCGGTTAGTTGCTCCAGCAAATCTAGAAAACGCTCAGCTTTCTGATTGAGTAAAAGCACAAAAAAGCACAGAATTTGGCTCCACTGCAGCTGTCGAACGGACTTTTTAAGGTTTCGCCTTATATCGAGTTGCAACGAATACACTACTTTGTATACATAACACCCTTCGGATGGACAATACGCCGGTAATGATATACATATACGATTCCTGAATCTTTCTTAATGGTTCAAAATGAGATACATCCATATGGAAGAATCATAAATGTCAGACAGTTATACACTGTACATGTATGCATATGAGAGTAATATAGGATTACCATAGTACTATATGGTACACACTGGACAAACTGGTCGTGATATTGAACTAAACTGAGAACATTTCATAAGAATTTGCTCAATTTTTCAAAATTTTCCAATAATGAAAAGATCTTGCATTCAGGTATAAAAGGATGGATGAATGTGTAAATGTAAACCAGGCACTCAGACAGAAAAAAAAAAAACATTAAAAAACAACAACAAAATGCAAAATAACAAACCAATATATACTGAATGCTTTTATAAAAAAAATAAAAATACAGTTAAATAATAAAACCAATAATATAACAAATATCTGAGTATAAAAACATAATGAGTAAAGCAAAAGTACATTGAGCATTTGAAATTAGCCCCCCCTCCGCCCCACCACCACCACTTAATTTCTTGGACCACTTAACTACTTGGACTCTATGTACCTACTTATCGGTCTCTTTCGTCCTCGGTCAGGCTGTCTTTTCTCTTCCTTTCCTCTCCTCATTTCATAACTCCTCAATCTTCTGACTTTCAGAGGAACAGAACATTCCCTCAGACTTCCTCACCAGGCCAACACCAAACAACAGTGCGTAAGACCAGAACCAACAGAACCAATGACACGGCCCTCAGTAACATTCCCTATGAATACCTCATCTATCAGCTGCCTACCTGACCTATCAATCAAACTGCTTTAACCTGCAGAATATTTTAGACATAATATAATGATATAATATAATAATAGTGATATTCATTTTTTCCTCTGTTTATGGTAATACACGTCCTTTTAATATATGATGCTGTACAGGTGTTTGTTTGGGTTTAAGGCTTTATGGCTAAATGATTTTAGCAGGTTTGATTTTCTTAAATCCACTGAATATATCCAATAGGTATCAATTTGAAACTGTTGTGAGAATATTTGAATATTATATATTATATAATAGCAGCCTGCACACCTGAATCCCGTTCGGTCATTAGTTTCTCCATTTATAGCCTGCGGTTATGCTCCTGCCTCCTACATTTCTGAGTTATAATTATATAAATTATAATAAATTAATATTAATTAAAAATTAAAAAATGAAGTCAATCAAACTCATGCCTCAATCAATGCCCTCAGTTGTAACAGATCATTTTAGAAGAATTTACTTGCTTTAAGAAATACTACATATAAATTTGGCTTGTTTAATAAATAAATAATGCAGGTCAGTTTATTTTAACTAAGGTAAAACAGGGAATTTTGCTCATTTTAAGAAAGAATTCAGGACATTTTAGTGGTTTGAAGAAATAATAGCTATTTTTTAATTGGAGAACATTTCTTCAATCAAGTTCAATATCTAACAGTCAAATATAATAATGTTCTAATATCAGTCTCATAATGAGAAATTGTAGATATACTGACCCTAAATGTAAGATAACTTCACTAATCAGAGTGGGGGGGTTTGGGTTCGGAGGTGAATTTGGAGTTTCATCATCGCTGACCCTCAACCTGACCCTAATCCAGATTCTCAGGATTCGCTCCACTCAGAGTGTTCATAGGAAATGTTACAGGAAAGACGAGACGCCGGGAGGAGGAGGAGGAGGAAAGTGTAGGAGGGTAGTAGAAGGAGGAAGGCAGGGCGAATCCCTCGCTCCCTCCCAGCTGTAAACCTGCAGGAGGAAAGTCGGCCTCTGTAAACACTTCTCTGGAGGTCTCAGTAAGGAGGAACGTGTCCGGAATGTTTGATTCTGTTGGGATGAGTCTAAAGGCCCGGACAGACGGACAGTGGGAATACACGAAGACAAGTGGAGTGACTATTAACTTGACTATATGATCACACACACTCAAAAGAATAGAATCACTGTCCATATTTATCCATTAATATTCATTAATGTTCTGAGATCTGAGCAAAAATCGGAAGAACATAACTGATGGAAATGAGTTTATCACTATATCTTAAATGAAAACAAATGAGATGATTAAAATCCTAAATGTTTTGTGAATAAAGGTATAAAAATGTCAGTTTATCCAAAACAAAAAGGTACATTTAGATAAAACTTTACAAAAATGACTTTAGACCAATTAGAACAGCTTTTACTGCATTTTCCTTTTTCACTTTAAATTTAGTTATTAGACAAGAATATTTCATTTGCATTAGCATTATTCAATAATACCCTTTATAGAATAGACAAAGCATTTTTAGATGTTTTATTTAATATTGCAATGAATGAATGAATGATAATTAACTTGTGTAATTGAACTTTGTGGGAACTGCAAAAAATATATAAATCTAATGTAAAAATCGAATATTTCTCATTTGAGATTAATGTAATGACATTTCTATAATATCTCTAAACAGTTTTACCATTTTAAGTAATTCTAGCTACTAAAAGTGCTTCCTTCTAGTTAAAAATTATCTGCCAATGGATGAAATTACTTCTAAAAATGTAAAATTGGCAAAACAATTGGGTTTACAATTTGCAAAACTTATTTTAAATCACATAACCTTAGAATGTTATGAAAATCTGACAGTAAGGAATATATATGTAGATATTTAGTTACATATTCAGCATTTTAACTGTGTTTAATTTCCTCTAAAGTGAGACTGAGTGCTGGCAGTACTTTAGAACTGATTTTAATATGATTAAAAACAGTGATTCCAAACTTTTGAACGGTAGTGTGTGGGTTTTAGCGAGTCTCGTCAGTCTGTCCAGGCCTTCAGACGAGGATGTGCTTCAGGCCGCTCTGTCGTCGTCAGCAGTGGCGGCCTGTTTGTGGACGGTTAGCGTCCGGTCGTGTCTCGTGTGAAGTATAGGTTTCGGTCCCAGAATGCTCTCTCTCGCTCGGGCAGTATCGCTATTGATCTGGACGTGAAGGAATGAGAGTAATAAGGTCAGCGTGGGTCAATCCGTCAGTCCGTTTGGGTCAGTTTCCCCCCAGGATGCCGGTGATGGAGTTGGGGAAGCTCATGCTGGGGCGAGGCATGTTGGGATTGCTGGGGGACACGGCCCCGGAGCTGTCCTGGTCTCCTTGGGTGTGGTGGTCCCTGCGGCCGCTGTACTGACCGATGAAGGAGCCGTCTTCGTTAAACTGGATGTCCACGCTGTCTCCGTACTCGGCCAGGCTGTCGTCGCTGCCGCGCTTACTCTCCACGCACAGCGACGGCTGGCTGATGGTGCGCTTCTCGTCGTTATCGCTGCTGAAGACAGGAAGGATCTCAGTTTCAGGCCTACGTCCATCAAACGTTACACAGAGAGCTACACAGTACAGTCCATCTGCCCCTACTAATATCACCACTGTTACCCATCATTCCTCTCATTACTCTGTCCAGCACTGCTGTGACTATATTCAGTTATTCTACAGCAGGGTTATTATATTATGATTATGAATATGCTGCACACCTGAGCAGTTTAGGTGGTTCAATAATGTATTAATATTTCTGATCAGAGGAGGACGGGTCAGTCACCCTTGTGAGGTCTAGGTTTCTTTCTCCAGCTCTAAGGGAGGTTCTCCTGCAGGGTGGTCTTTGGCTGCTCTCTGGGGGTCTTAGATTTTCATGCTGTCTCATGATGTTGATTTCTTGTCTTGTACTAATGACTGAGTGTGTGAAGCTGCTGTGTGACACCAGCAGTTATAAGAGCTATATGAATAAATCTGATTTGATTTGATATGATATAAGCCTGGGTGAATCTAAGGTTCTGAATATGATTATAATTATGAATATGATTATGATTAAACTCACCTCTCCAGTGATCTGCATCGTGAAGCATTAGGGAGAGTAAGAAGTGAACATTGGGAAAGTCTCAGTTAACATCTGAAGGGTAATTTAGTATCAGTGTGCATCGATTACCCTGCAATTGCATCCTGTACAGACACCACCAGCACCAACAACACCACCACCAACACCACCACCAACACCACCACCAACACCAACAACAAGTATTTCCTGAAGGAAATGCGGGACGGTTGCACAGCTTATGTGATTTTCATGTCTAGGCAGTTGTTAGACTGTTGCTATGTGCTCACTAGTACATAATTGTATTATGGTTGCTACAATTTTCCATGTGGTTGCTATGGTGTTGCTAAGTGGTTGCTTTTTGTTTTGAAAAGTTGCTGATGTGGTGTCCTAGGTGGTTGCTATGGTGCTGCTAAGTGGTTGCTTTTTGTTTTGAAAAGTGGCTGATGTGGTGTCCTAGGTGGTTGCTATGGTGCTGCTAAGTGGTTGCTTTTTGTTTTGAAAAGTGGCTGATGTGGTGTCCTAAATGGTTGCTATTGTTTTGAAAAGTGGCTGATGTGGTGTCCTATGTGGGAGCTTTGGTGTTGCTAAGTGGTTGCTACTGTTTTGATAAATGGCTGATGCGGTGTCCTAGGTGGTCACTATGCTGTTGGTGTTTTAGGTGGTTGCTATTTTGCATTAGGTGATTGATATGGTTTAATAGGTGGTTGCAATGGTATCACAGGTGTTTGCTATTGTGTTGCTAAGTGGTTGCTATGGTATCCTAGGTGGTTACTATGGTGTTGCTAGGTGGCCGCCATGGTGTTGCTAAGCAGTTGCTGTGGTTTTGCATATCTATAAAACCATACATCCAATCACAAATCCGAACACAAGCCTGAATCACACAGAAACATCAGACGAGACGCTGCAGAGACACGTCCAGCACTGACCTGTACTCCCCAAACGTCTCGTCCTTCATGGGCCTGGCCTCAGAGTCCACCTGGCCTTCCTCTTTATCCTTTACTGTAAACAAACACAGACGCTTTAACCACAGGAAGAGCTGACCTGATCAAACCTGAACCTGATCAAAGCTCTGCTTATCAATACCACACAGCTGATCAGCATCTGCCCTCTCTAATTAACTGAGTTTCTATGTTTTATTCATGTAATTAGAATTGATTTTACGATGCTTTTACTGGCCGATAAAACTGTTAATGTGCTCTCAGATTACTGACATCAACATCATCAGGGTCTGCCTGATTGACAGCTGAAGCTAAATGAAGCTGAGAAGCAGTGGTGAAGGACCTTCTGTAATCATAAACTTATTACTGTTCTCTCAGTATCTCTCATTTGAACCCTGTTGACATGCAATGACAAGCTGCTTAACTGGCTAAAACCTAAACAGGGTCATTCAGAGGGGTTCACTCAGGTGCTTTGATGGGGTTCTAGATAAGCTCCCCCAGTCAGAGCTGTTCTACAGTGGAGGAGAAGGGAAGCAGACGTCTGAAGCTCTAATAAAAGCTCCTCACAGAAAGTTCTTCACCTAATGGTGATGAAGACGCTGGCTGATGCCTGAGACACGGTTCTACCAGAGTTCTGAGAAGAGTTCGGCTCTAGAACCTGCTTTTAAAATCAGATCATTAAAATGGTGGAGGGATACATGCTGCAGGGTGTAGTGCGGCTACAGAAAGTAGTCCCTAAAGAGAACTGCATTAGTTGAGATTCTCCTTGTAGTAAATAAAGGCTGACCTGAATATTTGCCGCCTCTGCTCCGTTTGATGAAGCAGAGAATGAGGAGGATGAGCAGCAGCAGAACCACAGCGCTAATCAGCCCGATAAACCAGCCCTGAGAGGCGAACCCATTCTGCACCTCCGACAGTCCTGAGAGAGACAGAGGGAGACAAAGCACAGGAGGACATCACTAGAAAGCAGGACACCAAACACGCTTATAGATATGGATATTTAATAAGGCTTATTTTAATATATTAAAATCTACAGCATTAATAGAGATATTAATAAGTTTAATACATACAAAATAATCATTTATGATGTACTTTTCTAACAGAGGCTGACTGTCCTAATCCATAGCACCCTACAGTTTAGTTTCCTAATTAACTGTAAATAATATAAATATCTGTAAATAAATAATACTTTATTTTTAAATAACTTAAAGAATAGATACTTACATATTTTTGTTGTTGCTAAGTGGTTGCCCAAAAAAGTGGCTGATTTGGTGTCCTGGGTGGTTGCTATAGTGTTGCTAAGTGATTGCTACTGTTTTGATAAGTGGCCGCTGTGGTGTCCTAGGTGGTTGCTATAGTGTTGCTAAGTGGTTGCTACTGTTTTGATAAGTGGCCGCTGTGGTGTCCTAGGTGGTTGCTATAGTGTTGCTAAGTGGTTGCTACTGTTTTGATAAGTGGCCGCTGTGGTGTCCTAGGTGGTTGCTATGGTGTTGCTAAGTGATTGCTACTGTTTTCATAAGTGGCACGTTTATAGATATGGATATTTAATGAGGGTTGTTTTAATATATTGAAATCTACAGCATTAATAGAGATATTATGACTATTCAGCATGGACCCCGAGGGTCCCTGGACTGGTTTTGAGAAACATGGCCCTAAAGATGGACCTCACTTGAGAAGGAGCTTTACAGTTTCTAGGTTCTGTACTGAGCTAGGAATTCTTTAGGAACTCCTGCCCGTGTTTTCCCATTTACCTACCAAACAGTCTCAGTTCTTTGTATAACCCTCCACTGAGAGGTTCCTCATGGAGACACCTTGACTTCTTCATTTTTTGGAAATTGTCCAATAAAGTAAACAGTGTGTATTATCCGTGTGTGTGTGTGTGTGTGTGTGTGTGTGCTGCTGTCCTACTTGTACCGATGGTCTGCAGGTCCATAGTCCAGTAGGTGACGTTTTTCAGACGGATCTCCAGAACGTACTCGGTTCCAGACTGAAGACCCTGGAGCTGGTAGAAGGCCTGAGTGGAATTCACCTGCTCTGACTCCTCCCACTCACCTCCAGCTAAACACACACACACCAACACACACACACACACACACACACACACACACACACCAACACACATCAGTGTTTTAAGCATTTCCAATTTGTTAAAATAAGCAAAACTACACCATGTGTCCAAATGTTTGTGGACACCCCTTCTAATGAATGCATCAGATACTTTGTTGTAGCTGCATCCATTGCTGACACAGATGTGCAAATGCACACACAGCTTGTCTAGACCCTGTAGAGAAGAAGTACTGCCAATAGAATAGGACTCTCTGGAGCAGATCATCATCATGACCCTATTGGCTCCATGCTGCCTAATAATGCCAGGCGTGGGCTAGAGGGGTATAAAGCCCCCCAGCATTGAGGAGCTGTGGAGCAGTGGAGGAGCTGTGTTCTCTGGAGGAGCTCCATTCAGTGAGTGGATAATTATATATTCATGTAAAGTGTGATATAATATTATGATGTCATCAAAGGCTGATGTAGACAGTGTTACAATGAGATTAAATCTCCCCCCGCATCCCTCTCCCCCCCCACATCCCTCTCTCCCCCCGCATCCCTCTCCCCCTCATCCCTCTCTCCTCTCATCCCTCTCTCCCCCCACATCCCTCTCCCCCCACATCCCTCTCTCCCCCTCATCCCTCTCTCCCCCCACATCCCTCTCTCCCCCTCATCCCTCTCTCCCCCCGCATCCCTCTCTCCCCCTCATCCCTCTCTCCCCCTCATCCCTCTCTCCCCTCATCCCTCTCTCCCCCTCATCCCTCACTCCCCCCACATCCCTCTCTCCCCTCATCCCTCTCTCCCCCCACATCCCTCTCCCCCCACATCCCTCTCTCCCCCTCATCCCTCTCTCCCCCCACATCCCTCTCTCCCCCCGCATCCCTCTCTCCCCCTCATCCCTCTCTCCCCCTCATCCCTCTCTCCCCCCGCATCCCTCTCTCCCCCTCATCCCTCTCTCCCCTCATCCCTCTCTCCCCCTCATCCCTCACTCCCCCCACATCCCTCTCTCCCCTCATCCCTCTCTCCCCCTCATCCCTCTCTCCCCCACATCCCTCTCTCCCCTCATCCCTCTCTCCCCCTCATCCCTCTCTCCCCCACATCCCTCTCTCCCCTCATCCCTCTCTCCCCCACATCCCTCACTCCCCCCACATCCCTCTCCCCCCACATCCCTCTCTCCCCTCATCCCTCTCTCCCCCACATCCCTCACTCCCCCCACATCCCTCTCTCCCCTCATCCCTCTCTCCCCCTCATCCCTCTCTCCCCCCACATCCCTCTCTCCCCTCATCCCTCTCTCCCCCTCATCCCTCTCTCCCCCCACATCCCTCTCCCCCTCATCCCTCTCTCCCCCTCATCCCTCTCTCCCCCCTCATCCCTCTCTCCCCCCACATCCCTCTCTCCCCCTCATCCCTCTCTCCCCCTCATCCCTCTCTCCCCTCATCCCTCTCTCCCCCACATCCCTCACTCCCCCCACATCCCTCTCTCCCCTCATCCCTCTCTCCCCCCACATCCCTCTCTCCCCTCATCCCTCTCTCCCCCTCATCCCTCTCTCCCCCCACATCCCTCTCCCCCTCATCCCTCTCTCCCCCTCATCCCTCTCTCCCCCCTCATCCCTCTCTCCCCCCACATCCCTCTCTCCCCCTCATCCCTCTCTCCCCCCGCATCCCTCTCTCCCCCACATCCCTTTCTCCCCCACATCCCTCTCTCCCCTCATCCCTCTCTCCCCCTCATCCCTCTCTCCCCCTCATCCCTCTCTCCCCTCATCCCTCTCTCCCCCTCATCCCTCTCTCCCCCCACATCCCTCTCTCCCCCCACATCCCTCTCTCCCCCCCTCATCCCTCTCTCCCCTCATCCCTCTCTCCCCCCACATCCCTCTCTCCCCCCACATCCCTCTCTCCCCCCACATCCCTCTCTCCCCCCTCATCCCTCTCTCCCCTCATCCCTCTCTCCCCCCACATCCCTCTCTCCCCACATCCCTCTCTCCCCCCACATCCCTCTCTCCCCCCACATCCCTCTCTCCCCTCATCCCTCTCTCCCCCATATCCCTCTCTCCCCCTCATCCCTCTCTCCCCTCATCCCTCTCTCCCCCCACATCCCTCTCTCCCCCTCATCCCTCTCTCCCCTCATCCCTCTCTCCCCCTCATCCCTCTCTCCCCCCACATCCCTCTCTCCCCCCACATCCCTCTCTCCCCCCCTCATCCCTCTCTCCCCCCTCATCCCTCTCTCACCGCTCTTCCTCAGGTAATGAACGTTGAAGCCAATGTTTCGGTGTCTGTGGCCCGGAACCCAGCTCAGGTTGACAGAGGTTTCCCCCACAATCGCGTTGATGGAGTTCGGCGGCACTGAACAGAATGAAAGGAGCAGGGGTGAGTGAGCTGTAGAGACGCCAGTCAGTCCATTAATGTCCATTATTGTCCATTATTAGCCTAGCATCTCTTAAAGCACACGTCAGATACCCCCAGATGTGCCAAAATAACCACACTGAACATTGGTCTGTTCATCCAGCCGAGTGAAGAGCAGATTTACCTCCGTCAAGCAAGGTGGAGGCGTTAACTTTGGCCTCGCCCCCTTTCCCTGCCTGAGTGAAGGCCTTCAGGCTGAAGAAGTAGTGGCTCTGTGAGTCCAAGTTATCCAGCTTGATGTTTGTTGCACTGGGGTCATCGATGGTCACCACCTGCACTGTGCTGGGACCATCGCCTACAGCTAATTTAAAAAAATAATAATTAGCATAATTTAATTACTCAAATAACATTACATCACTGTACACCTACTGCATTTAGTGAAGCTATGAGCGAAGGGTTTCCAATAAAGTGGCCAGTGAGTGGAAGCACAAGATAGGTGTTTCAAATAAAGTGGCCAGTGAGTGGAAGCACAAGATAGGTGTTTCAAATAAAGTGGCCAGGGAGGGAAGCACAAGGTAAGTGTTTCTAATAAAGTGGCCATTGAGTGAAAGCACAAGGTAGGTGTTTCTAATAAAGTGGCCAGTGAGTGGAAGCACAAGAGTAGGTGTTTCTAATAAAGTGGCCAGTGAGGAAGCACAAGAGTAGGGGTTTCTAATAAAGTGGCCAGTGAGGAAGCACAAGGTAAGTGTTTCTAATAAAGTGGCCAGTGAGTGGAAGCACATCTGTGGTATTGTGCAGGTGCTCACCTTGCTCTTGGTACTGTAAAATGTAACCTTTAAGGACTCCGTTGGTTTTGTGTGGAGGTCTCCAGTGGAGTGTGAGCTCATTCTCTGATGGACTCTCACACCTGAGGAATGAAGGTGGGCCGGGGACTGAAACCGAGAGGAACAGGTGGTCAGAAAGATCAGGTATCAGACATCACTGAACACCTCGCCGTCAGGGTCTCTCTCGTCTGTCCTGTACGTTGTCCCTGTGTTTACACCCCCCAACAGTTTCCTCTGCTGTCTCCCGCCCATCTACTAGTATGTGAAGTCTGTAGCTCCGCTCTCATCCTCATCTCCAGGTGTCCCCGTTCATTGCTGCTCCCGCTACTCATGTCATGGACTTTGATAATAGAGAATACTGCCATTACTTACACCCTGCCTCCATGCCTACAGCACACCATACGGTTGGAAGAGAGGGTGTGATGATTTAGGAATGCAGTTAGCACCATGCTAATTGGTGTACATACAGTAAGCTTTCATTATTTGTTAGCCACATCAGCCTCATAGCCAGCATGTCTTGGCTGGTCAACTACATTTAGGGTAAGGGCAGGAGGGACTCCCTGAATCATGCCTTGAGGACATCAATGTAAAAAAAGCATTCCTATTGGTCCATTGAAAAAGCACAAAAATGGAGATACAGGGTTTTTGTGTGACAGCAGCGATAATGAATGTATCTTGAAATCAATGACAGACAGTTGTTGGCATCAGCTGCTGATTTGTGTGTCTCACCTCCTTCAGGTGTGCTGAAATGAGCAGGATCAGAGTGAGGCCCCTCCCCTTTGCTGTTGAAGGCGGTGATTGACAGCTGGTAGTCAGAGTAGAACTCCAATCCGCTCACAATCTCCTCCTCCTTCTTGTCTCCATGAACCTCGATCATTCTAGTCCTCTCCTCTCCCTCCCAGTCCAGAACTGTGGCCAGCGATCTCTTGCGTTTGCTATGGTGTTCATGGCTACTATGTAGACCAAGCCTCTTCAGGTAGATCTGCACACACACACACACACACACACACACACACACACACACACACACACACACACACACAGTGAGAGGATGCACAACTGACCACTCTTCCAACCGTACTTTATGTTTATTTGGGTTTATTCTAATGTTATATAGAGTTAATTACAGGTAGACACTCTCACTGACCACTGACTTTATGTTTATTAGGGTTTATTCTAATGTTATATAGAGTTAATTACAGGTAGACACTCTCACTGACCACTGACTTTATGTTTATCTGGGTTTATTCTAATGTTATATAGAGTTAATTACAGGTAGACACTCTCACTGACCACTGACTTTATGTTTATTAGGGTTTATTCTAATGTTATATAGAGTTAATTACAGGTAGACGCTCTCACTGACCACTGACTTTATGTTTATTCTAATGTTATATAGAGTTAATTACAGGTAGACACTCACACTGCTGAGATGTAAACAGAACTGTAAGTTAGAGAGTAAAGTGACGTACCTTGTAGCCTAGCAGGTGTCCACGTACAGACTCTCTGTCGACTCCAGTCCACGTGACGGACACAGCTGTGCTGTTGTACCTGGTCACTTTCACTCCAGTAGGGGGCTTCATGGGTACTACGATGGGGGTGAGGGGTAAAACACAGGAGGAGACAGCATGTGGCAGAGGGTAAATACAGCTGCTTAGCTAATGTGAGAGGGTACTGTAGTATTGTTTAATGGAACGTACAGTCTTCTCCTGAATGGCCGAGTTTAGGACTTGGGCTGGGGCCATGTCCCAGGTCATTGACTGCCTGCACCTTGATCTCAAAGGCGCTGAAGGTATCGGTCCCGTTTACAGTGAAGGGTGGGTGGGACACGTAATGCTCATTCCATTTAGGCCCCTGTCCGGCCGCCTGACGCCATGACACCTTATATTTATAGCCAGGCCCATTGAAGTGCTTCCGCTCCACCTCCTGAAACAGACGGAAAACTGCAGATCAGAGACGAAGCTGGAATCATGTTCTTCGTGTGTTATCATTCTGTATGGACAAATATTTTGGGACACCTGCTCCTTTATTGATTCTTCTGAAATCAAAGGCATGAAAGTTCATTCAGCGCGTGAGGTTAAATGATCTCCACCCCACTTCACCCCCAACTTCCAACTCATCCCAATCAAAAGTACTGGATGGAGCTCCTCCTCCACCATCATTCCAGAGAACACAGTTCTTCCACTGCTCCACAGCTCCTCAATGCTGGGGGGCTTTATACCCCTCTAGCCCACGCCTGGCATTATTAGGCAGCATGGAGCCAATAGGGTCATGATGTTGATCTGCTCCAGAGAGTCCTATTCTATTGGCAGTACTTCTTCCCTACAGGGACTAGACAAGCTGTGTGTGTGCATTTGCACATCTGTGTCAGCAATGGATGCAGCTTACAGTAGCTGAATGCATTCATTAGAAGGGGTGTCCACAAACATTTGACATGTAGGGTAGCTGAAGAATGTGATGTTTTGAGTGTGTGTGTTTTCTCTCTGTTTTACCTCCCATGTGATGACCATGCTGTCCGGGTCAGTGGACACACTCCTCACATTCTTAGGGTTCTTATCGGGTTCTGTGCACATAGAGACATGAAAGAAAATGCATGATGACTCCAGCAGGACTCTTTTACACTCCTGTCATACCATTCATGCCATAGCTGGAGGTGGTGGAGGTCGTTATGGTAACCTACTTGCTGGAGGTGTGATGTATACTTGTTATGGTAAAGTACTTGCTGCAGGTGTGGTGTGTGGTTGCTATGGCAATGTACTTGCTGCAGGAGTGCTGTGTGGTTGCTATGGTAACATACTTGCTGGTAAAGGTGCACATATTTGTGAAATTTGTCCTCCGCATTTAACCACACACTCACACACTAATGATCTAGGGGCAGTGAGCACACACACACACCCAGAGCGGTGGGCAGCCAACTTCAGCGCGCGGGGAGCAGAGAGGGTGAAGGGCCTTGTTCAAGGGCCCAACAGTGGCAGCTTGCCGAGCCCGGGAATCGAACCCACAACCCTGTTATCGATATCCCGGTGCTCTAACCGCTGAGCCACCACTGCCCCACAAACTGCTGCAGGTGTGGTGTGTGGTTGCTATGGTAACGTACTTGCTGGAGCTGTGGTGTGTGGTTTCAATGGTAACGTACTTGCTGCAGGAGTGGTGTATGGTTGCTGTGGTAATGTACTTGCTGCATGTGCGACATATAGTTGCAATGGCAACGTACTTCCTGCAGGGGCAATGCATGCTTGTTATAGTAAGGTACTTGCTGGAGGTGTGGTGTGTGGTTGCTATGGTAACGTACTTGCTGTAGGTGTGGTGTGTGGTTGTCATGGTAACATATTTGCTGCAGGAGTGGTGTGTAAATGCTATGGTAACGTTCTTGCTGCAGGTGTGGTGTGTGGTTGCTATGGTAACATACCTGCTGCAGAAGTGGTGTGTGGTTGCTATGGTAATGTACTTGCCACAGGTGTGGTGTGAGGTTGCTATGGTAACATACTTGTTCCAGGTGTGCTGTGTGGTTGCTATGGTAACATACTTGCTGCAGGTGTGCTGTGTGGTTGCTATGGTAACATACTTGCTGCAGGTGTGGTGTGTGGGTGCTATGGTAACATACATGCTCCAGGTGTGCTGTGTGGTTGCTATGGTAACATACTTGCTGCAGGAGTGGTGTGTGGGTGCTATGGTAACATACTTGCTCCAGGTGTGCTGTGTGGTTCCTATGGTAACATACTTGCTCCAGGTGTGCTGTGTGGTTGCTATGGTAACATACTTGCTGCAGGAGTGATGTGTTGGTGCTGTGGTAACATACATGCTCCAGGTGTGCTGTGTGGTTCCTATGGTAACATACTTGCTCCAGGTGTGGTGTGTGGGTGCTATGGTAACATACTTGCTCCAGGTGTGCTGTGTGGTTCCTATGGTAACATACTTGCTCCAGGTGTGCTGTGTGGTTGCTATGGTAACATACTTGCTGCAGGAGTGGTGTGTGGGTGCTATGGTAACATACATGCTCCAGGTGTGCTGTGTGGTTCCTATGGTAACATACTTGCTCCAGGTGTGCTGTGTGGTTCCTATGGTAACATACTTGCTCCAGGTGTGCTGTGTGGTTGCTATGGTCACGTACTTGCTGCAGGTGTGGTGTGTGGTTCCTATGGTAACATACTTGCTCCAGGTGTGCTGTGTGGTTCCTATGGTAACATACTTGCTCCAGGTGTGGTGTGTGGTTCCTATGGTAACATACTTGCTCCAGGTGTGCTGTGTGGTTGCTATGGTCACGTACTTGCTGCAGGTGTGGTGTATGATTCCGATGGCAGGCTGAAGTCACTCCTGCCGATCTTGTTGACAGCGGTCACTCTGAAGTTGTAGGTGCAGAAGGGCAGCAGGGGGATCTCCAGGTGGTTTAGCTCTGCTGAGACTCGCTTCACTTCACTCATGCTGTGCATTTCCTCTCTCACCTCGATCATGTACTCTGCAGGACCACAGAGACGCAGGGTTAGCTGAACTGAACTGTGGATTACTGTGTGAATCTACTTCAGTGTGTATAATTACCAGAAACAGGGCTGTTGTTCTCGCTCCCGGGGATCCAGGAGAGAGTCACACTGCGGCTGCTCTGCTCAGAGAGCTGGAGAGAGTGAGGAGCGCCCGGCTTATCTACAGGAACATCGAGGGGAGAGAAAAAGCAGTCAAACACACACACTCATTCAAACACACACGCTCACTCAAACACACACACTCACTCAAACACACACACTCATTCAAACACACACACTCACTCAAACACACACACTCATTCAAACACACACACTCATTCAAACACACACACTCACTCAAACACACACACTCATTCAAACACACACACTCACTCAAACACACACACTCATTCAAACACACACTCATTCAAACACACACACTCATTCAAACACACACACTCATTCAAACACACACACTCACTCAAACACACACACTCATTCAAACACACACACTCACTCAAACACACACACTCATTCAAACACACACACTCATTCAAACACACACTCTCATTCAAACACACACACTCACTCAAACACACACACTCATTCAAACACACACTCATTCAAACACACACACTCATTCAAACACACACACTCATTCAAACACACACTCTCATTCAAACACACACACTCATTCAAACACACACACTCATTCAAACACACACACTCACTCAAACACACACACTCATTCAAACACACACACTCATTCAAACACACACACTCACTCAAACACACACACTCATTCAAACACACACTCACTCAAACACACACACTCATTCAAACACACACACTCATTCAAACACACACTCTCATTCAAACACACACACTCACTCAAACACACACACTCATTCAAACACACACTCATTCAAACACACACACTCATTCAAACACACACACTCATTCAAACACACACACTCACTCAAACACACACACTCATTCAAACACACACACTCATTCAAACACACACTCATTCAAACACACACACTCATTCAAACACACACACTCACTCAAACACACACACTCATTCAAACACACACTCTCATTCAAACACACACACTCACTCAAACACACACACTCATTCAAACACACACACTCATTCAAACACACACACTCACTCAAACACACACTCTCATTCAAACACACACTCATTCAAACACACACACTCATTCAAACACACACTCTCATTCAAACACACACTCTCATTCAAACACACACACTCATTCAAACACACACACTTATTCAAACACACACTCATTCAAACACACACACTCATTCAAACACACACTCTCATTCAAACACACACACTCATTCAAACACACACTCTCATTCAAACACACACTCTCATTCAAACACACACACTTATTCAAACACACACTCATTCAAACACACTCTTATTTAAATACACACACATATTCAAACACACACTCATTCAAACACACTCTTATTTAAATACACATATTTCTACTAAAAAGATTTGGGGAAAGAAGTTACCTAGTGAGTCACTCCCTTATTTCCTTATTGATTCACTCACTCATTCTCTAGCTGATCCAAACACTCACTCACTAATTGATTCATACACTCATTTTCTAATCACTCACACATGCTTTAATTGATTGATTCATTCACATTCTAAATGATACATCTAAATGAAACAATAATTCTCCAGCTGATTCATTCATTCATTCTCAAATTGCTTCACACACTCATTCTTTAATTGAATCACTTACACTCTCTAAATGATTCACTTGTGCATTCTGCAATTTTTTCACTCAGTCACTCAAACTGATTCACTTACTGATTCTTAAAGCTTTTTTTAACTCATTCACTCACTCATTCCTAAATTCACTCACTCACTCCCTCACTCCCTTATTCATTCACTCGTCCAGTCAGTCAGTCACTCATTCTTCAACTCCCTCACTCCCTCACTCACCAACCACAATGATGGATCCTGAGGCTTTGTCCGCGTCCAGTTTGGTCATGACCTCACAGCTGTACTGTCCAGCGTCCTTCTGCTGGACATCCGTTATTTTGAGGGAGGCGTTCTCAAACACTGTGTACCTGCCAATCACAGACCAATCAGATTGTTACACTCTGGACCGAGAGGGTCTCTCTCTCTCTTACTGCCCTCTCACTGAAGTCCTGGACATTACTTTAATAAATACAGGCAGTGTGTTCACATGAATGACACAGTATGAGTCAGAGGTGTGGTGTGCTGGCTTTAAACACAGTAAATGAGACGTCCATCAGTTCATCGACTATTGTAAAAAAAATAGGATGTCACATGATGTATCATATTTGATATATATTTGAATTTAGAGACCTCTGCTACATCAGTGTGATCATTCAACACTTTATTCCCTTAAGATGTAATACTGTGTATAAATGAAATATAAGACATTTAAAATAAAGTAAATAAATAATAATTAAAAATCAGATACATGTTCTCTGCCCCTTAGTGGATCATCTATGCACTGCATGCACCAGAAAAAATACATACAGATTTCTAAGGATGGCCTCAGCACTCGGCCCTGACCCCGCTCTGTAACTTTACGTGGTCTGACAGACACTCGGTGGCTGAGCTGCTCTCTGTGAGCTGTTCCTCCTAAACTCTTCCACTGTTCAATAATAACACCACTCACAGCTGATGGAGGAAGATCTAGGAGGGAGGAGATTTCACCAGCTGACTTGTTGTTGTTGGTGCAGCGGTGTCTCCTATTACATACAGAACCACGCTGGAGTTCAGTGAGCTCTTCAGAACCTCCTGTTCTTTCCTGTTCTTTTAGAGGGTGGATTTTATATACATGTGGCAGGGGGACTGAACAAGACACCTGGATTCCGTCATTAAGAGGAGTGTCCCAATACTTTTGTCAATTTTGTGTATAATGAAAAACTTTTAAAAAATAAGTGTTTACTTGTCATCTTGGGCTGATGTCATGATCTTCTGGCCGTCTTTCCTCCACAGGATGGTGGGGTCCCGGAGCTCAAGGTCCACCTGGTACTCACACTGCAACACTGCAGACTGCCCGCGGAGAACATGAAGGTCCTGCGGAGGGTTTATGATCTGAGTTCGGTCTGGAGAGAGGGAAAGAATGAAAATGAGGTCCACATCAGTTAACAGAATCTACTGCTTCAATGCCAGTGCTCCTTTCACTAATGAGGACAACTGGTGCATCTCCATGCATCTCCCCACTTACTCATCACCACTAGCATGGCAGTAATGGACAGGTTGGAGTTTTTCACTGAGCAGAAGTAGGACCCTGCATCCTCTCGGCTGACGTTGATGATCAGTAACGAGCCGTTGGTCAGCTGGGACGTTTTAGGATTGGACAGAACTGGCTCTGCAAATTCACTTTCCCTGAAAACAAAACCATTGTCCAGTTTATTTAATACCTGTCCCAATACTTTTGTCCATTTAGTGTATATGAAAAACAAATCAATCATCACACAAACATAGATTTTGTGCATGTTTCTATTTACCATTCTTCCAAATTACAATACAATCCCTGGCCACTTTATTAGAAACACCCTACCAAGTGCTGAAATACATTCTGTAAGTGCAGCAGCAGAGTAAAGCTACAGGGAGGGGTTTCTAATAATTTGGCCGGAAAGTGTAAATGATGTAAAAGCATAAATGATGTGGTGTTAAAGTTAATGATGTCCTTCTCTCACCAGCTGATCTTGGGTTGTGGAGAACCAAAGGTCCTGCAGTTAAGGAGAGCAGACTTCCCTTCTGTCAGGTTGTACACCAGCATGTCCTCAGTCAGAACCTGGGCAGAGAGCTCTGAGACAGAGAGGGAGTGAATGAGACAGAAAGGAAAGAAGAAAAAAGGGTGTACTTTGAACAGTGTGGACAGTGTAAACAGCGTGGACAGTGTGGACAGTGTTTACGTTGTGCTGTGGACAGTGTAAACAGTGTAAACAGTGTAAACAGTGTTTATGCTGTGCTGTGGACAGTGTAAACAGTGTGGACAGTGTGGACAGTGTGGACAGTGTTGACAGTATAAACAGTGTGGACAGTGTTTACGTTGTGCTGTGGACAGTGTAGACAGTGTGGACAGTGTTGACAGTGTTGACAGTATAAACAGTGTGGACAGTGTTTACGTTGTGCTGTGGACAGTGTAGACAGTGTGGACAGTGTGGACAGTGTAAACAGTGAGGACAGTGTTGACAGTGTTGACAGTATAAACAGTGTGGACAGTGTTTACGTTGTGCTGTGGACAGTGTAGACAGTGTGGACAGTGTTTATGTTGTGCTGTGGACAGTGTAGACAGTGTAAACAGTGTGGACAGTGTTTACATTGTGCTGTGGACAGTGTAGACAGTGTGGACAGTGTGGACAGTGTTTATGTTGTGCTGTGGACAGTGTGGACAGTGTAAACAGTGTGGACAGTGTGGACAGTGTTGACAGTATAAACAGTGTGGACAGTGTTTACGTTGTGCTGTGGACAGTGTAGACAGTGTGGACAGTGTGGACAGTGTAAACAGTGTGGACAGTATAGACAATGGGGACAGTGTGGACAGTTTTTACATTGTGTTTTACTCAAAATGGGAGGTGTGCTATGGACAGTGTATTGGTCAGTCCTTTTATACTGTAGATGGTGTACTCGGGATAGTGTGGACAGTGTGCTGAGGACAGGGTGGGCGTTGTGGACAGCTGTGGTTACTGTAGACAATGTGGACAGTGTGGACATGGTGGAAGGTGTACTGTGGATATTGTGGACAGTATGGACAGTGTGGACAGGGTGGACAGTGTGGACTGACCAATGATGTGGATGTAGGCGTTGATCAGGGAGGTTCCGTGATGATTGGAGGCTTCACACTGATACACTGCAGTGTCATCGTACTGAACATCACTTAGAATCAGAGTACCACCAGAAATACGCCTCCTCTGCTCTCTGTCCGTCTCTGCAACACACACACACACACACACAAACACACACACACACACACACACACACACACACACACACACACACACATATTTTATTGGTCAGTCCTTTTCTATGGAGATTATACAGATGTGTGTGAACACCTAGGTCAGCAAAGGGTGCACTATAATGCACCTAAAGCTGTCCGGATACTTTTGGACATGTGTTAGTGTGCTTAGTGGAATGGTTAGTACATCCAGCTGCTAAGGCTACTGTACACCTGTGTGTGTGTGTGTGCGTGTGTGTGTGTGGGTGTGTGTGGGTGTGTACCTGATATGGGGACACCGTTGATTTTCCAGGTGATGTTGGGGGTGGGGATGCCCTCAGCTAGGCAGTCCAGTCGCACTGTCTCTCCTAGAGCGTACATCTGGTTCTGAGGCTGTTTGGTCCAGTACGGAGCCGCTGCAGAGAGAAAACACACACACACACACACACACACACGTCATCTCTGATTAACACCTGGAGACCAGCAGGAGAAGAACGCTGATGAGAGAAGAGGCGAGTGAGGAGGCTGCGGCTCTACACCACCTTCAGGACTATTGTTTTAATCAATACATCAGTCCCCCTTCATCTTCACTCAGGACATGTAAACAAATGTAGCCCAGGACTGAAAATACCCAGGACATCAAACAATATTTAATCAATGAAGGAAATGAACAAATGAAAACCTTTAAAAAGAAAACAATCAAGATAATAGAAAAATAAGAATGAATAATCTGATGATTAAGATAAATTAAGATTTAATTAGTAAGAGAAAAAATAAATAAAGCAAATTCCAACAAATCACACAAATAAAAGTAGAATTAGGAGATAGAAATTATGAAAAGTACGATTTTAAATCAAACAACAAAACAATACACTTCTAATCAAAAGAAAAAAGAAAACAAGATCAAAAAAGAAACTAAAATGAAGCTAAATGAATGGAAATAATGTGTTAATATTAAAATGAATGTTAGCTGATTGACTGAATCAGGGCTCAGAGATCAATCAGGTAATTTCGTGCTTTTACTGAACTGCTCCTTTAACTGGTTTTATCTGCTGAAATTGTCTTTACACTATACTACACATGACGACAATGTCATTAGACATAGAAACAACCAGAAGGAATTAAATCATCATTTAATATGTGACATATATAAGATATATGATATATATAGATATAAGATATAAGATAGATATAAAGATACTATATCATTGCTGTCATGTAAAAACCTCATATCTCCGTTTTTGTTGTTGTTGACATTTTGACATCATTGAGGAATCTGCCATCTGATATGTATACCCAATATTATTAGAAGCCCCTAATGATCCTGTATTACAACTCACTCAGCACACACACACAAACTAAATATACTATGTATATGTAAACATATATACATAGAATTTATATATATATATATATATATATATATATATATATATATATATATATATAGAATGTATATAATAGTATATATATTTATATACAATGTTTACACACACACACTTTATAATATATGTAAACAGTATGTGTATGTGTATGTGTGTGTGTGTGTGTGTGTGTAAAATTACCCTCCACTGTGACCATGTAGGAGTGTGATACGGAGCCCTGGGAGTTGTTGGCAGTGCAGGAGTATTCTCCATCATCACTCTCCCGAATTTCCTTGAACTCCAGCCGGTGGTTGAAGCTGGATATTGTGACTCTGTTGGAGGACGGGTCTATCGGGAGCGTACTGGCCTTTCTCTCCCAGGTCACTGTGGGAGTGGGCCTGAGGGCAGCGGGAGATCATAACAAAAGGTTTCAGTTTCCCAGCATCAGAAATATCAGCAGCTAGTCAACATCAAACTGGAAAGGGGTCAGCTGTCCTGAGCCACGCTTTACAGAGTTCAGAGCTCAGGAAACATGACCCCCTGCCCTGGATCAGGGAGCGCTGGACTTACAGGCCGTGTGGAATACACTCCAGGATCAGTGGTTGGCCTCGGAGGGCAACGTATTTGCTGTGTGGGCCTTCTGGGCGGCTGAGATGAGGCCGTCTGTTCTTCACCACCATGTTAGCTTTAAAGGACAGACATAATCAATAAACTGGGGGGTAAGCGACCTCAACAATAATGATCTTTACTGGAACGCTCTCAAACATGTTCGGTCTCACAGGCCAGTGCTAATGTTGGTCCCATGCTCAGCTGATTAAGCTCATATTAAACAGCTCGCTCTGATCAGTTTGGCTTGAGCATCATGGAGAACACCAGCATGATCAGGACTCACTGCTGTGTTCACGTGTCTACGACAAGTCTGCCCCACCCTGCACCACCCTCTCAGCCCTCTCACTCCTGCCTCCACTTATCAGAGGAGGGATGGGATTCTTACCACAAAGCAGAAGCCACCTGATGAGTTGGACTCCACCCAAAGGGTATTTTTGCATTCAGCTACAAGAGCGTTTGTGAGGACAGGATGTTGGATGATGATCACCACCCCACCTCACCATCATCCCCAACTCATCCAATCTAAAAGTACTGGATGGAGCTCCTCCACCATCATTCCAGAGAACACAGTTCCTAGAGGGCTTTATACCCCTCTAGCCCACGCCTGGTATTATTAGGCAGCATGGAGCCAATAGGGTCATGATGTTGATCTGCTCCAGAGAGTCCTATTCTATTGGCAGTACTTCTTCTCTACAGGGACTAGACAAGCTGTGTGTGCATTTGCACATCTGTGTCAGCAATGGGTGCAGCTTAAAGTAACTGAATGTGTTCGTGTCCACAAACATTTGGCCATATAGTGTAGTTATTTGTTGTTTATTGGGGTACAGTGCTACCCAGCGCTCTACTGTTGGTGAACCGGGCCTCGGGGGGGTGGGTGGGGGTTCACAGACAATGGTGGGGCAGTGCTGTTCTGGGGTGTTTGTCACTCTGGGGTTCTTTGGCTGGAGGATGATGAGGATTACAGCCTGGAGGACTGAAGGGCTGCCAGCTGATTTACAGGAAGCTTCTTCGCACATGTTCACTCTCTACAGCGTTCTGCTCGGCCCGTCTCCGGGTGCCGAGACCAGCTGGTTGTTGGTGAGAACCACGGCTGTCGTGGGTTCATTTGTATTGTTGGTGTCAAATCAAGCATAGAAGGCATGAAGCTCATCTGGCAGAGAGACGCCAGCCACTGTCACACACTTGCTGTCACGGTCTGTCGACGCTTGAATGGTCAATGAATCACTCAGACACTCCATTTTTTCACCAATGGTCTCTGGGCTGGTGTGGCACCACTGTAACACTGTGAAGTGATCTAGCTGTGGAAAGCACTGAAAAATAAAGGTTCTGCAATGGGTTCTTTCAGCTGTGCCACAGAAGAACCATTTATTTAAGAGCGTGAGTGTGGAGAACCTGCCTACATTTCCATACACTCCCTTAACCCTTCAAAAGCCTTCATCCCTTCCACAGCGATGGTTCGTCTACTCAAACATCCCTTTTTGTAGCACATTTAGTTTTAAGAGTGTGTGCTGAAGGGATCTGACCTGCACCACAATATTACTCTTAAAGAATTCTAAACGTATATCTTATTTTTAAAAGGTTAAAACAATATGATTTATATTTCGACATTTTTCCTGCTGTGTGTTAGGAATTTTAAAATGACTAAATAATTTTATTTATTTAAAATGTATATTACTGAAAGTAGAAATGTTTTATAAATGGAAAAGAACACTTTCACTATGTAAAATTACCTAAAATTAGCAAAAATGTCTAGAAATATGTATTTATGCATAACATAACAGTGATGCAGTCTGGTAAAGTAAAATAAAAAGAGCAAAAAAAGTAAAAAGTATAAATATTTAGTAAAAATTCATAGAAATAAGTTAAATAACCCCTCAATATTCGTACAAATATTATTAAAATATTGTATATCTATCTATCTATCTATCTATCTATAAATCTATCTGTCTGTCTGTCTATATATCTATCTATCTATCTCTCTCTCTCTATATATAATATGTATATTTATAATGTATTTATTTATTATTATTTTTTTAATATTAGATGTTGTGGCCTGATTTAAGATCGTCCGTCATCTGTGCTCATGAACTGTGGAGCAGTCTGGATGCACTGGTTCTTCGTGCTGATTAATTGTGAGCATATGTGTAACGGTGCTGAAGTAATCTAACTGTGGAAGTTAAGTGCTCTGAGTGAGTAAACTCCTCCTAACTGCAGTCTAAATATTTCATATTTCTCATTTTGAGATTATTGGGGTAAATAATATCAGATTAATTAACTTATATTTACATTTTTTATTGTATTTTTGTATCGGCAGCTAATAACATATATAAAAGCAAATAAGCTTAATTACAACAGAAACTGCGCTTTACTTGTTAGACGTAATTTTATCTATTGAAAGTATTTTATTTCTAAAGCAGATCATTTTGCTCATTTGAGGCTTTAATATGTGAAACCTGTCATTAAAATAAAACACTTTCAGTAGATAAAATGACAAAATCAGAAATATTGATATTTCAGCTGATTTAAGATAACCTTTTTCACTTTCTCATGACCTAACCTATCTAACTGTGGAAAGTGTAAATGCTGATGGACATTTGTGGATTCTGAACGGCACTGCAAAACAATATTTTTAAATATATTTCTCCTTTTGAGATTTTTATACAAATATTAGATATTTGTTATATTTATTTCTTGAAGATTTACTTGTTCAGAGTTCATTTTTTCTTTGACAGATAGTTTGACTTTTTAAGGCTTTATTTCTTTTAAGGATTCTGCAAAGGGAATAAGATAAGTTTAATAGATAAAAATACTTCTAACCAATAAAAATGTCTAAAATAAAGTCAACAATATTATTATATTCTTAAAACAATCTAAAAATCTGTAATATTAGTGTATAAGGGATATTTAGACTGGATCTTCGACTGGATCTTAGACTGGATCTGCCGCCTGGTTGTTCTGGTGCTCTTTTGCTGCTTAATGGTGCAAAGCTGGCCTCTTCTGGAGTGATTCGGATGGTGAGAGACGGAAGGATTGCACGGTCATGAACACATGCATGTCTGACCACCAGTGGGCGCTGCAGGAAGCCTTTCAGTGCCATGCATTTAAACCGTTTGACTTTCTTCTGCCACACTGGACAGCATCCAAGACCTAAGTGAAGATCCCAGTGAAACAACTCCCACTAATCCCTTCTGGAAAGACAGCAGACACGCTTACGGGATTGGGTGAATGACCATCTGTTTATAAAAGTCATGCTGAGAAAGACTGACCGTACAGCACCCCAAAAACCAAAACTATCAATTCTACACTACATTGACAAAAGTATCGGGACACCTGTTCATTCACTGTTTCTTCTAAAATCAAGGGTATTAAAAAGAGTCGATCCTGCAGGGCCTCCCTTTGCTCTCAAAACAGCCTCAATTCTTCATGGCATGGAAACAATACTTTGAGGTTCTAGTCCATGTTGACCTTTAAGCCCTGAACCTCCTGTTCTACCACACTGCAAATGTGTTCTACTGGATTCAGATCTGGTAATTAGGAAGAACCATCATTGAAGAACCCTGAACTCATCATCGGGACATGGTGCATCATCATGCTGGAGGTAGCCGTTAGAAGACAGAAGGTAAACTGTGGTGATGAAGGGATGAACATGGTCAGCACCACCTCACGGTCGGAGGTGCTGGCTTTTCTGCTCTCCACAATTGTACAGAGTGGTTAGCTGAGCTACTGTAGCTTTCCTGTCAGCTCCAACCAGTCTGGCCATTCTCTGTTGACCTCTCTCATCAGCAAGGTGTTTCTGCAGAACTGGAAGCCACCTGATGGTTGGAAGCCACCCAAAGTATATTTTGGAGCAGAATTGCTGTGAGGATTTCATTGCATTCGGCAACAAGAGTGTTAGTGAGGTCAGGATGTTGGATGATGATCACCACCCCACCTCATCATCCCCAACTCCCCAGCTTATCCCATCCAAAAGTACTGGATGGAGCTCCACCACCATCATTCCAGAGAACACAGCTCTTCCACTGCTCCACAGCTCCTCAATGCTGGGGGGCTTTATACCCCTCTAGCCCACGCCTATTCCACCATGCTGAGGAATCCCAGCAGATCACCCAGTCACGCCACGCCCCAAATCACTGACGCTTTTAGCCAATCGTATCATTAGAGCCTCATGAGTAGTTCTGTTCATGTCATGGTTTGGAGAAGCGTAACTTGGGTACTCACATGGATTAACAGTCAGATTGATGGGTTCCTTAGGTAAGATGGTTCTGGCAGTGATGTACTGGGCATTGCAGGTGTAATCGTCTCTGGTGTCGTTAAGTAGCACGTTGGCAAAGTATAGATTACCATCCAGACCAATGGTAATGCGGTCATTCTGAGGAATATGCCTCAGGTCTGAGGAAAGACAAGAAGATACAGTTACTCATAACAGTTCAACCAGTGCAAATACTGATGTCTTAGAGAGGAAAATCCTCTTATCTGCAGTCTAAATATTTAAGATTTCTCATTTTGAGATTATTGGAGTAATATTATCAGATTCATTCACTTATATTCACTTGTTTAAATTTAAATTGACTTGTTAATATGGCACTTTTAGTAGATAAAATTACTTAAAACAAGCAAAAATAAGTGAAAAAACAAGCAATAACTTGAATAATTGTATAATAAAGTCAAGTCAAGTCAAGTGGGTTTATTGTCATTTCAACTACATACAGAGAACACAGTGAAACCAAACAACGTTCCTCCAGGACCATGGTGCAACATAGACACAGTGCATACAAGACACAAGTTTGCACTTGTTTGTTTGTGTTGCACTTGTGTCTTGTATGCACTGTCTATGTTGCACCATGGTCCGGGAGGAACGTTGTTTCGTTTCACTGTGTACTCTGTATGTAGTTGAAATGACAATAAACCCACTTGACTTGACTTGACTTGACTTGACAAGTGCAACACAAACAAGTACAGACAGACAACACAACACAGTACAGACAGAGGATAATAATTAGGGGTAGTGTGCAAATTATGCAGTGTGTAATAAATATTGAGTCCAGTGAGGCAGTAACGTTATTAGTGCAAATGCTTGTGCAAAAAAATGAAGTTGAGTTGTGTTGAGGAGTCTGATGGCTTGGGGGAAGAAGCTGTTGCAGAGTCTGGTCGTGTTGGACCGGATGCTGCGGTACCTTCTTCCTGCTGGCAGGAGGGAGAACAGTCACAGGGTGGGTGGAGTCATCCACAATGCTGGTTGCTTTGCGGATGCAGCGGGTGGTGTAAATGTCCATGACGGAGGGGAGAGAGACTCCGATGATCCTCTCAGCTGTCCTCACAATGCGTTGGAGGGTCTTGCGGTCAGAGGCTGTGCAGGTCCCAAACCAGGCAGTGATGCAGCTGCTCAGGATGCTCTCTATGGTTCCCCTATAGAAGAGGGTGAGGATGGGTGGAGGGAGACGGGCCTTTCTCAGCTTCCGGAGGTAGTAGAGACGCTGCTGGGTTTTCTTGGCTGTAGAGCTGGTGTTCAGGGACCAGGTGAGGTTCTCCGCTAAGTGGACACCAAGGAACTTGGTGCTCTTAACGATCTCCATAGAGGAGCCGTTGATGTTAAGCGGAGAGTGGTCCGGTCTTGATTTCCTGAAGTCAACAACCATTTCCTTGGTCTTCTCTACATTCCAGTGAAGGTTGTTGACTGTACACCAGTCTGTCAGCTGCTGCACCTCCTCTCTGTATGCTGACTCGTCGCCTTTGCTGATGAGACCCAGCACAGTTGTATCATCGGCGAACTTTATGATGCTGTTAGAACTGTTTCGCAACACAGTCCTGAGTCAGCAGGGTGAACAGCAGAGGACTCAGTACACTGCCCTGAGGTGCCCCAGTGTTCATTGTGACGGTGCTGGAGCTGCTGTCCCCGAACCGGACTAACTGGGGCCTCCCTGTCAGGAAGTCCAGGATCCAGTTGCAGAGGGGGGTATTGAGGCCCAGCAGGCTTAACTTCCTGGTGAGATTCTGTGGGATGATGTTGTTGAATGCTGAACTGAAGTCTATGAACAGCAATATGAACGTAATATTCATACAACAATGTAAAAATGTGAAATAATAATAATTTAGATTAGATTTAAGCGGGTTTCACTTGCTAATATAAGTGAACATTCTGCAATATTCTCAAAGTAAGAAATATTAGGTATTTAAACTACATTTAAGAGGTTTCTACTTGCTGAACTGGGGCCACCGTTGCTTAAGAGTGATGAGGGGAGAGAGAGAGCGCCATCTAGCCACCCGGAGGGAGCGTGGCCAGCTGTTCCGGCTGCTGGCGGTCAAAGTGGCAGCGTATTAGGCGTATGGCAATTCAGAGCTTCCTTCCTAAGATTTCATTTGGAGGTCGGAGGCCGCAGGGGTGTCATTCCAGCTTTTTCAGGCAGGGCGTTTGGATCAGTGTGGTTAATGATGTCCTTTTATCCCAATAACAGTCCCCCTGGCATTCCTGCTGGGTTTGTCTCAGTATGTTATTGTAATGAAGTTCGTTACTTTCACTGCACCTTAATGATCGCCCCTAAAGTCAATAGCGCAAATGACTGACCATGACTGATGTGTCACAGTGAGTCTGAGAAAGGTAAGGCAGGTGTTTGCAGTGCAGGTCAACTCACCCTTGTCCATCCAGTGAATGTTGGGGACCACTGAGCTTTTAGGGGGACTGCAGTGTAGAACCACACTTTCCCCCTCGTTCGCTGTCTTCCTCACTCTCCTCTCTTTAGGCAGGACGGGGGTGGCTGTGGGACACAGAGGTTAAGATAATCATACACTTCATTATAATAATTACCATTATAATTATTCCAAATACTGACAATGAAGACAGAGACCATGAACACACAGCACGCCTTTTCAGACAAGGTCAAAGACAAGGTCAAGGCCATAGAAGAACCTACCCTTGATGCAAAGGTTCCTCACACCTATTACAAACACGGTTCTTTAACAGTGTAGCATCTCCAACATCGAGACCTAGAGCTTAACATACAAGTCCCACCTTGACGGGGCTCAGACAGAACTTTGTGGGACTGCTGAATAACATCATGCTAGTAATGGTTGCCTTGGTAACAGTGAGTCTGACTCAGCCTCTCAGATTCTCTCTGCTTCTGAGACCCAGATCATGAGTCATCCCACAGTACCGTAATCCAGACTGCAGAACCTGCACTACTGAGGTCTGCACTATATATGGAAAACAAGGAGCATTGCTGTGGTGTTGGATGATGATCACCACCCCACCTCATCATCCCCACCTCATCATCCCCAACTCCTCCCAATAAAAAGAACTGGAGCACCATCATTCCAGAGAGCACAGTTCAATGCTAGGAGGCTTTATAAGCAAGTGTCCTTCATGGCAACATGGCACTGTAAAGTATTTACACCGATCAGCCATAACATTAGAACCATTATATTAACAGAAGGCAAGCGTAAGAATCTGAGACACTTTGACAAGAACCAAACTGTGATATTCTACACAATAACTGGGTGAGAACATCTCCAGAACATCAGGCATCAGGTCTTGTGGGGTGTTCTCCCAGTATGCAGTGGTCAGTACCTTCCAAAAGTGCTCCAAGGAAGGACAAGGGGTCCTAACTTAACAGCAGATCCTCCATCAAGTTCAGGGTCATGGGACATCATTGATGTTCATGGAGGCCCCGCCCACCTCAGAAATGACAGAACTTCAAGGATCTGCTGTTAATGCTAGCCTTGGTGCCAGATACCACAGCAGAACACCTTCAGAGGTCTCGTGGAGATCATGCCTCGACTGGTCAGAGCTGTTTTAGTGGCCCGAGGTGGACCTACACTTTATTGGGCAGGTGGTTTTAATGTTCTGGCTGATCTGTGTGAGGTTGGAAAGAGGTAGGTAATCAAATACTAAACGACTCACAGTCGGTGACGAGCTTGACCACGTCGGATATGGCCGTTCCCAGTTCGTTTGAAGCGTAGCAGCGATATTTGCCCTGGTAGAACTTCAGATCTTCATTCTCGTCTACTGGGATGGTCCCAGAAGTGGACGATTCTTCACCAAACAACATCCCATCCTTCACCCACCGAAACCTGAGCAGAGGAGAAAAGGTGGAGGCAGATTTAGAGAGAGCGCATTAGAGTCACGCCCTGTAGTGGAACAGGAGGGTGGACCCTTATGTACTTTGGCTAGGAGTCTGGGTCGGCTTTGCTGTGGCCCATCGGTTGGTGTTATGGTGTGTGTGTGTGGGGGGGGGGGGTGAAGTTTGTCCGACACGTGTTTGGACTAAGAAGGGTAAGAGGATCCATGACAACCAACCAGTACAGCAAATACACTCTATGGACAAAAGTATTGGGACACCTGCTTGTTTCTTCTGAAATCAAGGATATTAAAAGAGCTGACCCTGCTTCTGTAGGAGTAACTGTCTCTACTGTCCAGAGAAGAAGACTTTCTACTAGATACTGGAGGAGGAGCATTGCTGTGAGGATTTGATTGCATTCAACAAGAGTGTTAATAAGATCAAGATGTTGAATGATGATCATCACCCCAATCAAAAGTACTGGATGGAGCTCCACCATCATTCCAGAGAACACAGTTTAGAGAATGCCACAGTGTGGAAAGCTGCTTTAAAATGTCCTTAAAAGTTACTGTTTACATGTTTTTAGTCTGCATGATTTTGTTTGTGTTAGTTTACTGTTCTAAAGTCTTCTAAAATGTGCACAATAGCCCAAAAAAGTAGGTGTCCAGACATCTCAGCGGAACGTCCTAAAAGCTCAGTCAGTGAAGTGGTTACTTTTCCATTTAATTTTAACTTTAAAAATGTAAGATTTAAAAAAGGAATAAAAAAGATTGGTGGCAGAAAGTGGTTCCTTTGGTGTTGCGTTTGACCCCCGACCACTAGGCGGCACTGTTGTACTGCTGTTTTGTTCTGATTGGATAATAAGTCAACTTTTACTCAGATTTTGGGAAGCTGCATTAAAAAATACAAATTAAAATCTGCTTTTAACATGTTTTTAGTTGCTGTATGATTCTGATTGTGTTATTTAACAATGTCTCAAATGTCTTCATTTCAAAATGTGGCAAAGGGAGGAGCAGGCGTGTCCAGACGTTTCACTGTGGACCTGTCTGCTAAGTGATCGTCCTAAAAGCTCAGTCAGTGAATTGGTTACTTTTCCATGAATAAAAAAGATTGGTGGCAGAAAGTGGTTTCTTTGATGTTGTGTTTGAACCCCGGCCACTAGGCGGCACTGTTTACTGCTGTAGGATTCTGTTTGTGTTATTTAACAGCAAATTAGAAAAAATAAAGGAAGAGTGGACACGTCCGGACATTAGACTGTAAAACAAAATTTTGGACATTTGCATATTCCAGATGTCTGTTTTCCGTAAGCAGTATGAAACTGGACAGAAGGACAAGCAGCAGTGAATGAACTGCAGTTCACAGAAGCTCGGACATAAAGGCACGTCTGTCCTTCTGTTACACTGACGAGGACTTGCCGGTTAACTCTCGCACCAACAGCACAGAGGTCACGGGTTCAGAAGTGTAATTCAGATTAATAGCAGGACGTGTAATCGACCGGCCGGCGTGACTCTGCTCAGACTCTCTGTCAGCAGGCGTCTTTCGCTTTTTCATTTGGCCACAGTCTCTAATACGGAAATTCAGATTGACCAGTCTGAGAAACGTCAACAGTAAATACAGCAGCTGTCACTGCCTTAAAAAGCTTTACAGAGGCCCATTTGCAACCACATAGCCCACACCGGCCTTTCCCCATCCGCCTAAGAGCCCTCTCAGCCGCACTGCAGACTGCAGCACATTTCCAATTTAAATCAATCCCTCGATCCAAAGCACAATACTGATTTACTCGCTTCCAGATCAGCACCGAGAGCTCGGCCTGAGGGTGGGGTCCTGCCGGGGAGACTGGGGCACTTTCCTACACGGGCTAAAGTCTGCTATGGATATTTGAGTAAACCAGGGGTGTACGAACATATCGATATATCAAAGAATCGAGATAATATGTTTATTATTAGTACAGCAGTACTGTATCGATCATCCAGGGCCAGCCAATGCCTTTAAGAGACCCCCTATACCACCACCACCTCAGCAGCAGATGCTTCATCATGTCATAGGGATGAGAGAGGTATTGTGCAATACGCTGAAGCGCCCGGGCCTTTATCGACCACCCAAGAGGGGCGTATCTGCATTTGCCCAACAGTGACAGCAGCAGCAGCCGACAGCAGGAAACTATGAAAATAAATTAATATAAAAATCGATTTTACCTGTTCAACATCATTTCCTGTTATTAGTCAATGTTATTTAAAAAATATCTATATATTTTATTATGATATCTTAGTGCTCTTGGGGCCCCCTGGTGGCGTTGGGGTCCTAAGCAGCCATGTTATTCAAGTATGCCTTGGGCTGGCTCTGTGATCATCAAAAACACTTTGCTATGGAAGTATTGATTATGGATTGATTATTAATAAATAGTGTACACTGTCTATTTTTCATATGCTTTGGTGTTGTCCAGCATTGACTGGATTATTTAGACGCTTGATTATTTTGACAACAGTTAAACGAATATTACTGCGATACTCGTCCCCTAGTGAGGACAGGTCTACTACAGTGGTGCATTTAGCTGCTTATGAAAAAGTGACATCACTTGATCAATATGAGCTCACATGGAGCCCCTTAATCAACACAGTAATTCATACATATATATATATATATATATATATATATATATATATATATATATATATATATTATAAACAGGTGCTCCTGTTTTTGTAGATAATCCTAATAGCTCAATAATCCAGTGATTTGATTGATTTCGTGTTTAAATGTTTAAATACAAATAAATAATAATAAAAAAAAATCTGACAGTGGTTCATTAAGTGTCATGTTTGAACCCTAACCACTAGAGGGCAGTGTTGTAGTCTCTCTTCAGATCCCACTGTTCTGATTGGATAAAAAGTCAACTTTTACCCAGATTTTCTGTAAATGGTGGTGGTTTTATACTGTGACAGTTTTCTAAATGTAATAATAAATATAAAAATAAATACACAGATATAAATATAAAAAATACACAGGGCAGTGTCCTGAATCCGAGCCCTGTCTCGTCACACACACTGTAGGCGGTTGGCATTACTCCGGGCCTGGATTCCCCATCTCTGATAGTCTAAAATGCAGCAACTTGATTGAAGGAGTGTGAAGAGGATAGGCGGTCACTCACGTGGGGGCGGGGTTCCCCGTGGCCTCACACTTCAGACTGATGTCGTCATGGTAGAAGGCTGTGTAGGACCTGGTCTGGTAGGTGATGACTGGAGGCTGTGGGACTGTAACGGGTCACAATATACAGAGTATTAATTACTAAAGTAAGAGAGATCAGAACTGCTAACGAGGAGGAGGGGGGGGGGGTTAGTGGAGAGGTCAGAGCACTTACGGTTGTTAATTACATCTGCCAGCAGAAAGAGAGAGAACAACAAGGACAAAGATTACAAACAGTGCACGCCTTAATCCGGCTGATTAATTACAGACGGGACTGGATGAATTGATCAGTAATTAATATATAAAAAAAAAAAGTTCTGTAGGGATAGTAGAGAAACTGAAGTGTGGACGAGCATACAGACCCTTGTACACTATATTGACAAAAGTATTGGGACACTGTCCAGGGAAGACCTTCTATTATATTTTGTAGGAGCATTGCTGTGAGGATTTGATTGCAATGTCAGGATGTTGGATGATCATCAGTTAGCAGATGCTAGGCGGTTGCTATGCTGTTGCAAGTGCTATGTTGTTTTGCTAAGCAGTTGCCATGGTGTCTCGGGTGGTGGCTATGCAATTGCTCTGCTGCTCTAAGTGGCAAACACTTTCTTGTTCAAGTTCAAGTTGCTATGCAGTTGCTTTGCAGTTGCTAGGCAGCTGCTATGTAGTTGCCATGGTGTCTCAGGTGGTCACTACGCTGTGGCTATAGTGGCCCAGATAGGTGGTTGGTATGGAGTTACCAGATGTTGTTGTTCCAAGAACTAGGCTGTTGCTATGGTGTCCTAGGCTGTTGCTAAGCTGTTACTATGCTGACCCAAGTGCAACAATGTTGCTAAAAAAAGTTTCTATGTCATTGCTAGGTGTTGGCTATGTTATTTAAATTGCTAGGGTGTTGCTGTGGTGTCCTAGGTGGTTGCTATGCTGGTCCAAGTGCTATGCTGTTGCTAAGCATTAGCAGTGCTAGAAGGAGGCGTGGTTCAACGCTCTGAAGCAGAGTAACTATGGAGACTCACAGTCTTTGGGAATCTGGATGGCTCCTTGGGTTCTCCCCAGAAAGAGCAGCAGATGCAGAGAGAACAGCAGGTGCAGGCTGGAGGTGTTGCGCTGCCCTCTAGTGGCCGCTGGGTGACACTGCACTGGAGGCATTGTTTGCTGTCCCATCAATCGAGCACCCTGGGTCTGTCATACATGTACTCACACACACTCACACAGACACACACAGGGGCTAACACACCCACCGCGGCGGGCTCACGAGATGTGAGTGTGTGTCGAGAGTGTATTTGGAGAAAACAGGTCTTCTCTGGATCTCTGGTCCACGCCCTTCTGCTGAGAGAGAGAGAGAGAGAAAGAGAGAGAGTGGGAGGAGGAGGGGTGGAGCAGAGAGATGGAGAAAAGAGAGGTAGACAAAAGAGAAAATTAGATTTAGTGTGTTATTAATATTCACGCTAACGAGAGACTGTAGCTGCAGTGGAGGAGAACAGGATGCAGACATCTGAAGCTGCCTGATGCCTGAGACACGGTTCTACCAGAGTTCTGAGAAGAGCTCGGCTCTAGAACCTGCTTTTAGAACCAGATCATTAAAATGGTGGAGGGATACATGCTGCAGGGTGTAGTGCAGCTACAGAAAGTAGTCCCTAAAGAAAACTGGATTAGTTGAGATTCTCTATTCACTATTTTACCTTCATCATCATCATCATCATCATCATCCATATAAAACTCAGAAGACTCGTGTAGCTGCACTGGTGGGTTTGGATAGGAGATCAATTATGGGCTGTATCTGTGTTGTAGTCATGGCGACCAACGCCTGTTTCCATTCACCTCCACTGTACAGAGATCAGAGTGGGTCAGTTTCTCTACAGTGAAGCTCAGTTTCACACCGGACCCCTGAGTCATGCAGAGAATTCTGAAAATGTGTTGAAGTTCCCCTTTAAGATTTAAAGGCCTTAATAAAGATCAACACTGAAGGGCAGCAGAAACGGGAGCAGCCGAACACCAGCTAACGGAGACATAAGGACACTCCTGTAGGAATAAGTGGATTATAATACAGCACATCAGAGCAATTCACACACACACACACACACACACACACACTGCTGCTCACTCATACACACTCACACACACACTCAGTCGGATTAATAGGACACCATAACACTATTAGATGAGATGAGAGATCAGCAGTGAGCATCTCAGACAGCCACTTAAAATACAAACTAATAGCTGCTACATATCAGACTGGCCTTCTTCCCTCCACTTCCTCTCTCTCTCTCTCTCTCTCTCTCTCTCTCTCTCTCTCTCTCTCTCTCTCTCTCCCTCTCTCCCCCTCTCTCTCCCTCTCTCTCTCTGTCTCTCTCTCTCTCTCTCTCTCTCTCTCTCTCTCTCAGTCTCTCTCTCTCTCTCTCTCTCTCTCCCTCTCTCTCTCTCTCTCTCAGTCTCCCCCTTTAAAGCAGAAATCGATAAAAGCGAACCTTTCTCTTGCTTCCCACAGATTAGTCATATCTGCTGGTCAAAATCAGCCGAACACAAACAGAGATAATCACGTCTGGCCCTTCAGAGATAAACGCTCCATCAGGCCTTCGAGATCACCCGGTCAGCTCAGCTCAGCTCAGGGCTTTTTAAAGGGACGGTTCAGAATTGACCCCAACGTGCCCCTGACAGCAAACACAGCCCATCAGCCGTTTGGACTAGTGGATAAAATTCAGCCGCTACGTTTTTTAACTACATGATGTTCATTTTCCTGTATGTTTAGGTAACAGTAGGTGACCAAAATACCAAAATGACATTTCCATAGCAACCACGAAGCAACACCATAGTATCACTCTAGCTAAGATCCTAGAAACAACCTGGAACACCATAGCAACCACCCAGCAACCACTTGCAACAGCATAGCAGCCACCTCCAGCTCTATAGAAAACACTTAGCGGTTGCTGAGCAACTCCATGGCAACAACCTAAAACACCATAGCAACACTCTAGCTACAACAACCTAACAGAATCATAGGAACCACAGAGCGAGCCATAGCAATCACCCAGCAACTACTTACAACAGCATAGCAGCCACCTCCCACTCTATAGAAAACACTTGGGATTCAATAGCAACTCCATGACAACCACTTGAAACACCAAAGCAACACTCTAGCTACTACAAAGCTACTAGAACCACCGGGAGAGCCATACCAATCACCCGGCAACTACTTACAACAGTATAGCAGCTATCTGCCACTCTAAAGAAAACATTTGGGATTCCATAGCAACTGTTTAGCAACTCCATGGCAATCACTTGAAACACCATAGCAACACTCAAACTAGCTACAACAAAGCCACTAGAACCACCGGGAGAGCCATACCAATCACCCAGCAACCACTTGCAACAGCATAGGAATTCCGAAAGAAACTGCTTAGCAACTCCATAGCAACCACTTAGAATAGCACCTTAAATGCTGAGCAACTATAAAGCAACCACTTGTGATACCATAGCAACCACTTAACAACCCCACAGCAGCCTCACAGAACAGCATGCCAACTATATCACCCTTTCACTTCATAGCAACTGCTTGAGACCCCATAGCAACTCCATAGCAACCACTCGGGACAGCATACCAACCATTTAGCAACCATATAGCAAGTGCTTATCAACACCATAGCAACCTTTCGGTAAAAGCATACCAACCGCATCTATCACATTTAAAGCAACCGCTTAGGATCCCATAGCAACCACTTAGGAAACCCATGTATTGCTTAAGCTGCGATCTTTCTACTTGTTGGATGCCCTGCAATAGAGTCTAAGCAAGTGTGTGGTCACACACTCAGAACATGGTTCACGTTGCTATGGAAACACTTGCTATTGATCTGCTTCATCACAGGAACAATAAAAGGTCAGGGGAATGTGAGGTGCAGGTTTGTGGCAGGAACAGAGCAGAGCTGCTGCCTTTGCGGGCTCGTGTTGTCGACGTATTTACAAACCCGATCAATAACAGTATCGGGAATCAGGTTATTAACAGAGAAGAGGGGGTTTGAAGCCGAGGACTGTGCAGCGCTTAAAGGGCTGAGGGGTGTTTGAACAGTAGCACTGGGAAGCTGCTGAGTGTGAGCATTAGTGAGGCGCAGTGTTATTAGTGAGGAAGTGTGAGCTGTAAATGTCCCGGTGTGTTTAATAATGAAGGTGCTGCGGTGGGACAGCGCTGACAGCTGCGACTCTCTTTCTCTCTCTCGCACACACACACACACACACACACACACACACACACACACACACACTTCACTCCCCCTTTCCAAACCCCATAATTACCCTGTATGTCCCCTGCCCCTGCACCCCTCCCTCTGCACTGTTCCCTGTTGTAGTTAATTCTGTTCCCATTGAACAGCCTATTGTTGTCATTCACTCCCTCTCGACCTCACACACTCAGACTTTCTCTACCAGAGTGCAGAAACACACACACACTAACATCCACACACACACACAAACACACACACACTTTTTTGTAAAGCTATCTGTATTCAGAATCACATTTAGGCTTTTATTTATATATAAGTCTAATACCAGGCGTGGGCTAGAGGGGTATAAAGCCCCCCGGCATTGAGCTGTAGAGCAGTGGAGCTGTCCATCCTTTGGGGATGAGTTGGGGCATTGGGGATGAGGTGGTCAACATTCCTGACCTCACTAACGCTCTACTAGCTGAATACAATGAAATCCTCTCAGCAGTGCGTCTGTATTGATCATGTTCAGGTGTCTGTTGATCAGAATGGGAGCTTCTGACCTGGAGAGAATACACAGCTATGGGCTTTCATGAGATCTCCTCCAGGACAGATCACAGGTAAACACTGAGACATCGGCGAGGATCCTGCTAGCAACCAGACCCCCAGTCCCCACGAAGACATGAATACAAACACACACACTCACACACACACTCACACACACAAACATGCATATTAATCAATAGAGGAGATTTACTCTCAGCGTGTGTTAGATCTTTACCATCGTGCTCAGCAGAGTGGAGCAAGCGAGGAGATGAAGTCGTGCTTGCCTGCACACACACACACACACACACACACACACATCCATTGCTGTGTAACTGTGATAAGCCTGCATAAATGGCCCGTGTGAGGAGGTGTGTTCCACCCCCTGCCTCGTACCACAATCACCTGGCTGAGACTGCCTTAGGGGATTCCTCTCTCACACACACACACACACACACATGCACATGCACATCTGTCACTCTGGCCTTGGGGTGTGTGTCACCTGGCAGGCACTTTACCCCGTTGAATAATCTAAATGTGACGGGAACATCACCAGGGGACGCGTCTACAAACACACAACAGCCTGAAGAGTAAAGATCCAGCCCTGTGTGTGCAGATGTAGTCTGTCTGTATCTACACACAGCCAGAGCTCTGCAGGTTTTAGTCCCACTGTGAAGAGATGCTGATCTGCTCAGTAAAACTTCAACAGAAACTCCTACAGAGAGGTGGTTCTCCATCACTGTGTTCATCATTAGAACATCTCCAAAGTTCTCCTCTCTCATGGAGTCTAGTATATTTAGAGTTCTCCTCAGATCAACACCTGGTTTGGTGGTAAATCAGGGCTTAATGATGGTAAATCAGGTGAGCTGCTGCTGCTGCTGCTGATGGAGGTGAACACATCTTTCACGCTGTGCTGGCTGGACTGGGGGGCGTCCAGGAGAACCCTGGAGGAACCGAGCTCTGTTCTTCAGACTAGCTCACCGACAAGATCTCACTACTTTCTTTCTTCAGAATGAGAAGCTCTTGTTTCTCCTTTTTACTGGATTTATCTTCACCTGCTTTATCTGTTCTGATCAGATCTGGAGCTTCTACTGTAGAACCCTCTCACTGCTGAGAGACATGAACATCTCTTTGGTCCCTGTGAGTATAGTAAAGCTGGTAACACCACAGCAACCAGCTCCAATACCATAGCAACCAGATAGCAAGACACCATAGCAATGACCTAGCAAAACAGTGTCTATTGACTATTTAGTAGCAGCCTAGTAAGCACCTGATCCTGCTGCTGGCCCTGGAGCCACAGATCCCAACAAAAGTGGAAACAGTGTGTGGCTGAATACAATCAAATATAACAGTAACGCCCATCCACTGGTGAAAACGACAGGACAGTAGAGAGTGAGAGTAAGAGCATCCAGATATGCAGGGAGTTCCTGCACTTCCTGCACAGAAGCTGCTCTGGCCCAGTGTCATTAACTGTCCCGTCAGGACTGTGGATCTGTCAGTTCGCATAGCTCTGTGTGTGTGTGTGTGTGTGTGTGTGTGAGAGAGAGAGAGAGAGAGAGAGAGAGAGAGAGAGAGAGAGAGAGAGAGAGTGTGTGTCCAGCAATTCCACCTCATTAAATATTCACAAGCACCAGCTGTACCACTGGGTAAAACGGGTGGGGGCGGGGTCTGAGTGCATTAATCTTTGCCCGCCCCCACTCCACCCAGACCCCCCTGCCCGACACACACACACACACACACACACACACACATACACACACACTCTCCTGAGACTGCTGTCAGACTGAAGGTGAAGGAGACGTAGAGGAGAACGACAGGAATAGACAGTGACAGGAGAGAGAGAGAGAGAGAGAGAGAGAGAGAGAATAAAGAAAGAAGGAGAATTAGAGTGAGAGAGAAATTGAAACAGAATAGAGAGGGAGAGAGAGAGAGAGAGACAGAGAGAGAGACAGAGAGAGAGAAAGAGAGAGAGACAGAGAGAGACAGAGAGAGAGAGATGCAGGGGAAATTATTCATAGCGCTGACCCTCTCACACACACTATCTGGAAGTGTATTCTGATTTGATCTGGAAGTGGGCGTGGTCTAACCCTGACATTTATGTTCAGCGTTTAACGGCTCCATTAATCAGCATTTCATTAATCCTGTGTGACCGTATGACTGACAGACGCCCAAAGAGCCACAAAAGGGGGATGGATATTCCTTCTATTCAATACATGAATGTATACACTTATGTATTTATTGGTAACCCTGTATTTATAGGCTGCCCTGAGGTCAGAGAGTGGTCTGTATGGACTACTAAGTCAGTCCGGCTGCGTCCGAATACTTTACTGAAACATCCTCCCCTGCATTCTGCGGATCTGCTGCTCATGTGGATCCGTTAGCTAGTCAGCTCTGCAAGCAGATTTACTCAGGCTATGAGATCCAGATCAGCAGAATGAAGGAGAGCAGACAGAAGAGGATGAGTTGTGATGAAGTAGAGGTTAAAATATTAGCAGACAAAAACTGGGACTGACATAGTTAAACAGCAAATAGAGCGCCCTCTAGTGGTGTCTGTATTTGTGATGTTTTTACATATAAATTATAGTAACAAAATTATTTATAATTATATATAAGTCTGTTAGAAACCCAAAATACAACCTATAAAATACACTAAAATACACACATTACGACACACACACACACACAAACACACACACACACATTAGTGTTCTAATATAATGGAACGTTACGCTAACTGTGAATAATAGGCCCGCATTCTGCAGTCCTGCCGTCAACCCCCCCCCACCCCAGTCTGCTGTGATTAGCCATGCTTTTTCAGAAATGGAGAGTGTGTTAAGGCACCGCTCCAAATTCAAATGAGCTGCTCGTAAAACACACACCCGCACACACTGCTGCTCATTAATACATAATGGACCCGTCAGTCTGATGAAGCGACCTTGAACTGAATGATGAGTGGAACCAGCATGGAACAATAACTGACCACCACGACACAATATTGACTGAAGCATGTATTGTTGGTGTTGTATGTTTGACTAAACTCAGCTGGAGATAATGTCAATTAGTAAACGGCAAAACCTCCAATCTCCAGAACAGCAGCTTTGCAGGAGGAGGAAAAACCTCCTTAACCTTCAATGGAAGTCAATAGAAACAAATTGATTTCCGAATTCTGATACAGTATAACGAACAACTGCAGATTCACATTCTGAAGGAAAGAGAAAAACAGCAGAAATGAAGACAGAGATGAGTGTTATGGGAAACCTTTGCTACAATGTATTGTAAGCAAGTTATGCTGTTTCTCTCCTATGCAGCATGCAATACCATGGCACATGTATAGAACACATGTACTCTGTGAGTCATCATAAAGCTTAAGTTAGGAGTAGTTACACTCTGATGTGCAGGTTGCTCAAGTTTATGCCCTTATATGGTAGAATAAGTCTGTGAGTGTTCCTAATATGTGTATGTACACTTGCAGGGATCATAAGTGCAGAATTTAAATATATAGTCTGTTGTACCACAATGTGGGGAGTAGATGTTTTGGTGTACCAGACACTGCCGACAGGAACTGAAACTGGCTGTGATCATTTCAACTTCCTAATTTCCATGTATATAAGAAAGCCATGCTTACTTGTTAGGAAGCGACTATATTCTGTTGCTCGAATAAAGTTGTTACTCACTGCAATACAAGACAGGGTTGTGTTGTTTCTCAACTTCCACCACAATTTGGCGTCACGAACAGGATGAGCGATGGACAGCAGCAGGGAGAGCATTCCCGTTCGCACTGAGGACGCTCTCCGAAATTGGTCGGACCCAAGGCAAGGGAAAACCCACAGAGAAAGGGAAAGTACCGCGGGAGTGTGACGGGCGTCTCTCCCGACTGCTAGTTCACGCCTCATCACGAAAACATCGTACTGGTGCTGAGTAAGAGAAATTAATTGTAATATTCTTCTAATATTCCCCCCGTGAAACCCACAGATCTTTTCTCTGCAATAGGAAATAGTGAGACAAACACTATTACTAAACACTAAACACAAAGGGTGTCCGTCCCTCTCCAATGTTCATTAAATGATGAAACCTTTTCTCATTGTTTTTTAATGTCTTCTGTATGTCCGGTGAATCTGCTTGCCAGAGATTTGATGTGTAAATAAGGATGCACTTTGATCAGTTCCCCGAATGGTCTAGGTGTAGACTTCTCAGAACAACCATGCATGGTTCAGATAGCATCTGGGGTTCCAAGATATGCTTACATGTGGCGTAACATTGACGAATGTGGCAAAGTTATCAAACATTTCCTGTCAGAAGCAGGAAAGGTGGTATGCTGTCCTTTGCAGTGGAAAGAGGTTGATTTACACTGCACTTCACATATTAGCCAAGGCCCTGATCATGATTATGAAAAGCACCAGTTAGAACACCAATTTCTCCAGTCAAGAAACCCGGCCGGGATGAGTGGATTTGTACTGTCGTGCATTTATTCCTTCCTATGCTGAGAGAGAGGGCCCCCTGAGGGACATTATCCCAAATAAGGGAACAAGCACTGCAAAACTGCAGTGGACTGAACAGGCTAATGAGGCTTTCACACAACTTAAGGTTGCGTTACAAAACATGCCAGCATTGGGCATACCTGACCCAACAAAACCCTTCGTCCAGATGGTGGACTCTAAGGGTATGCACATGACATCAGTACTCACTCAAAAACACGGGGACAAGTTACGCCCAGTGACGTACTTTTCTAGTAAATTGGATCCTGTGGCTCAGGGTCTACCAGTGTACATTAGAGCAGTGGCAGCAGCTGAGAAAGCTCTAGTGGCTTCCAGGGACATTGTAGCATATGCTCCTCTAACTCTCAAGGTCCCACACTCAGTGCATAACATTCTGCAAGACCAGAAAGTTGCGCACCTCTCAGCACAGCGGTGGCTGTGTTATCATACAGCCTTGCTAGATATGCCTAATGTTACGGTACAGCGTTGCACCACTCTGAACCCAGCCTCACTCTTGTTGTTACCTTCACAGATTGCTGTTGTTAAATGCGCAGCGCACACCTCAGCAGCGGATCCTGTCAGCTTTGCTGACCATGTGGCCATGTCGCCGCTACACAACTACCTCTAACAGACCAAGAGAAACCAACCCTGCAAGAAATTCAATCTGCTGCCACTGCAGCAGAAAAAGCTCAGTGGACTAAATCAGGGTGTGCCAGACAAAACAGTGTGTGGATACACAGTGCAACAGATAGACCATGTCTCCCAAAAGCATACATGGAAGGGTTAATTGCTATTGCTCATGGGAGGAGTCACATGAGCAAAGGGGGGATAATGGATATGATAGCAAGACACTAGTATGCACCCGGACTCTCCACACTCACCCAAAATTTTTGTTCTAACTGTCTCACATGTGCACAAAACACGCACAGACACACACAACCTCTGTCACAACGTATTGCGTCTCCCTGTATGAGACGCTTCTGTCTGTGTCTAAGCAGGTGAAGGCAGTACTACCAAAACCAGCTGACCAGCCCTTCCACAGCCACAAGCCAGGTGACTGGGTACTGATCCGAGACCTCCGCAGACGCAGGTGGAACCAACCTAGGTGGACCGGACCTCATCAGGTGCTTCTGGTAACCCACACGGCCGTCAAGGTAGAAGGAAGAGGCACCTGGGTACACCACTCCCACTGCAAGAAGGCACCAACCACTCCTGACACCGCAGCAGCAGCAGCAAAGTAAAATGGCACTTGGCTGGCTCATTGTGGGATGGGCGGTAGTAGGCATGTGTAAGGCTTTCTACACCCCCATGGGAGGCATGACGTTCGCAAGCCTGCTAGCCCCAGTGGATAACCCGGTCTTTTCACCCCATCTGGGAACCAACGTGACTGTGCAGTGTAAAATTGTTAAAACCCCAAGTAAGGTGTATTCCGATGTTGTTTTTACTTCTGTTAGTTTTCTGCTTAATTCCCTGCCTTTTCAAATGTTTATTGCATATGTTCAGTCGCTCTCTTATGCAGTATCAGATGATTCAGCTCCATCTGAGCAATCAGGATCCTGGAGAACTGGAATTGCGTACACTGTTCCAGGAGTGACCGCCCGACTACGAGATTCAGGATTGATTAATAATCAAAGGGGGGAGTGTTACGGGAAACCTTATTAGTTTGTGTGTGATTCTTAATCTAGTAATATGCAAGTGTACTTCAATGTATTGTAAGCGAGTTATGCTGTTTCTCTCCTATTCCAACCATGTGGGGTCTTCAGTAATGCCATTAACACTTTATTAATCAGGATACATTACATTACATAAACCAGCATACAGAGTTATGAAAGCTCTTTCCAACCAAAACGACAACCAGCTGATGCTGTCAGTTTGGGATGCTGTCATTTCACACAGAAAGTATTCGGACATCTGAAACGTGCTGGAATCAGTGGCTGGGTTTACAGTTTTTGCATCCGTTTGTCACCTGTATTTACCTGCTCTTCTCAGGTATTGGGTCTGCATGTATTTACTGAGGCAGTTTATAGTATTAAGCAAATTCTTACTTTCCAATATCATTATATTAATACTAAAAACTAAAAAATTGAAATATGCACTACAGAGTTAATATTCTGACCCAGGGCACTCCTACTGGTGTAGTGGGATGTGTCGGCCCGGCCAGGGAATCGAACCCTAGTCTGCTAAAGGGAAGGCAGTGCTGTTATCCACTATGCTACACCAAATGCTGATGTGTTAAGGCAGTAGGAGCATTTTTTGTAAGTGCTACGTTGTTAAACCCAGTAGTTTTACCATGAATTACTCAGTACTGCCTGAGTACTGCACTAGCTTTCACTGCATCAGTCACTATTATCACGTAACCTACCCTCCTCAACTCTGGATAATTACCATATTGTAAAATACTTGGATAATTGATACTTAAATAAAATAAGAGTTAATATAAATTGACCATAATGGTGAAATCAGAGTAATACTAAACTAAAAAGGACAGATGTATATTTTAGTTTTCCAAAATTAGTGCACTTTATCTGACTGGCCTGAGGACCCTGAGGAATCCCCTCTGAGTAAATTAGATTAAACCCCTCCTCTAATGCTGCTCAGTGAAGAACAGAACAGAACAGAGGTCCAGTCAGTCTCTCAGCGTTGCCCTTGTCTCTCTCTGTGTGTGTGTGTGTGTGTGTCTGTGTGTGTGTGTGTGTGTGTGTGTGTGTGTAGGGTAACCCAGACCCCCTCCACTCTCCACTTTTACTTAAATCACTTCCTCTCTGCTTTATTTCCATATTAATCCCCCTTCCCTCCTCCTCCTCCCCTCTCTCTGTCCATCTCAGACCAATTTACTGCCCCCCCAGCGCCCCCACCCCCCCACTGGCTCCACCGTGCACGCGTCTGTGCGTCTAGCACCTTCACTAACCCGTCTTATCTGTGTGAGTGTGTGTGTGTGTGTTTAGCTCTTTGTGGGGTCCAAACCCCCCTCCAGGATGGTAAATCATGAGAACACAGTGTGGTGTGGAGACCCTCTCACTCACATACTCACATACCCTATACTGAAAAACAACATCTGTGGGGAAAATAGCCTCTGTCTGTAACATCAGGCCACATAGACTCCAATAGGTATACACACACACTCACACACACTCTGATATGGGTAAAATGGGTTTTGCTCTGCTGTGAGTCGGGGCTTCAGCTCAGTGTTCTGACTCACAGGTTCAGCTTATTTGGCTTTGGAGTGTGTGTCAGGAGACTGGCGCTCAGTGAGTGTGTGGGAGACTCAGCATTAACACTCTCTCTCTCTCTCTCTCTCTCTCTCACACACACACACACACACAGTAGGACCAGGTAACATTATCTAGGGAGATACATCACTCGCGGGAAAAAAAGCAACTCCTCGACTCCTGTTTCCATGACAACGTGACATCCCTTGGCACTTCCTCACCATGACAGACACGACTGAGAATAGACTATTACAAACACACACACACACACACATACACACACACACACACACACATGATTCTAATCACACACACACAACTCTAAAAACACAAACATGCAGAGAGCAGCGTAGTTCCCAGACTGTTTCCCACTCTGACCAATCAGATACTGTAATCAGACTCACACCCACTCACACCCAAACAGATTTCAATCATCACTGATTCCAATCAAAACTAATTCCAATCACTGCTGATTTCAGTCACATCCAGCTCCAGTCAGAGATGTTCATTTTCAGTCGATGCTGAATCCTATTCACTCAATGACCATCTACAAAACCGCTCGGTCCTAGATAGCCTGTCTGTGTGTTTGCGTGAGAGGACATTAGGCTTGCGAGGGCACTTACTCCAGTCACTCCGGTCCTTCAGTGGCTCAGGGGATCCTGAACAGCTGCTTCACACCTCTTACACTAATACAGGTGAGGCCGCTCAGTGCGGGTTATGGGAAGTGAGGACGGTTAATTGGACATTCCTCGTTTTGGGTCGTCCAGCTTTACTGTGAAACCCTGCTCTTTAAATCCCCCCGGCGGTCCCTCCCAAAGCTCCGAGGACTAAATGGACTCCAGTAAAAGTGAAATATTGATGATTGTCTGGCAGCCAGCCTGACTCAACAGCCGGACATCTGGAGACACTGACTAACCAAGCCGGAAACCAGGCATCATGGGTTATTGCATTAAACTGAAGGGTCATTAGCAGTGACCTTATCCGCTCTCTCACTTGGCCTTCTATCGTCCTCTCTCTGACATGGCCATCACTTTCAGTCCATTTTCTTTAAAGTGTTCAGTTCTGCAAAAGATCAGATTCACTCAGTTCCCTCCCCCTCACTGCCACGGCAGTCCATCAGCTAAGACTAGAGCTCTGGGGTTTGAAGGAAACACTAAGATAATAAGGAGACATTTCTTACTATAGTGACTTCAAAGCACTTTAAATTTTTCAACTTTTCTGCTCTATTTCTCAGAAAAAAAGATCAATTATTTGTATTTTTTCTGAGAAACATATTTTTTAATTCACATTATTGCTTGAAAAAGTTTTTTTTCTGAAAAGGTGCAAAATTATTTTATTGCAAAATTACAATAACTATTGTTTTACAAATATTTTCTAGAAATAAAAAAGATAATTTTATTACTTTATTTTTTTATTATTACAATACAAATACTTTTAATGTTCTATATATTTCAGCCCATTTTCGTAAGTCTGGAAGGTGATATTCCTCCCATCAGCATTTTAGGACAACCCCCATGACCCCGCCCCACTGAAGCGGAACCTTATTCTTCATCCTGTCCCGGGGGAACCCCTATTATTGTGTCTCAGCACAATACCCTATATGCACTCCTAACCAGGGTAGATGCTGAATAGTGTGTGTGTGTTTGCGTGTGTGTGTGTGTTATTGTCATAGAAACGCTTTATATATGTAAAATGGTAATTTTATGACAGAAGAAAGAAATTCCTCATTTTAATTAATAACATCATTATAGTGATGAATTACACCATGATGAGTGAGTGATGGGCGTGGCCAGTACTTCTAGAACTGTATAAACTGCACAATAACAAGCAGCTGATTGGACGGCAACCCATTATGACATCATGTTGCGTGCTTTCTTTTTGTCCCAGTGTTTATTTTTTAACTTGTTAGCGATATTACATTATTTATTCTGTATTCTTCTTATTTTGATCTTTTTTATTCCATATTTCATCCTTCATATCAACACCAAACCAGCTCCAGATCAACCACTCTGATCGAGACGGGCGGGCTTTATATACAGCGCTTTGATTAGACATGCAATTTTTAATGTAGCAACACTATTTTGTCTGTTTTTGGTGAGAACACCCTTGCAACCATGTGGAATGCCAGAGTAACCACCTATCAACACCCTAGTAACCACATATGGTTACCACATATCCCCTTCGGAACACCTTAGCAATCAGAATGGACATGAAATCACCCATGTCAACCGTGAGCAATACCCTGCAGCTATCTAGCAATGCCTTAACAACCACCTATAAACACCCTAGTAACCACCTGGCCTGTCATAGTAGTAGCCAAGTAGTCGCAAACCTCCATAGCACCCACCTAGCAACATCTCAGCAACCACCAGTGATAGCAATTCATTCGCAGCAGCCAACCAAACACCTAACAACCACCTAGTGATACCCTAGCAACCACTTTGACACTCATCATGAAGGGAGGGATAATTTGTCCGAATGCCAACCTGTGCTTTACCTATACGGGCCATTCCTGGTAATTCTGCAGGTGAGTGATGTCACCACCCTACACCACGTCCCGAAAGGATGACTGTGGGGAATTCTGGCGCTGTCTGGTCCGACCCATCCAATCCAGTGACAGTGATGCGTGAAACACACTCCCCACTCCACATGCTCCGAGACCGGCTGTGCTATAATGAGCCTCCTGTTCCCCACGGACGCCCTCCCCGATAACTTAATAAGCATGCGTAATCTGGTGACCCTAACCGGGCGGTGCTGAACAATAGAAGGGGAGAGCAGGGCCTCCCCCTCCATTCAGCTCATCTCTTCATTAGGACACGCTTCTCCATGACAACCCAAACATTTACATCCCGCCTAATTTACTCTCGACCTGTCACAACATGCCCTCCTTCACATTCAAAAGCTTCGTCGTCGGGGTGATTACAGCCTACAAACCGAACGCTTCCTCCACAACGAGAGCGCCCCTTTATTCTCATGCGCTTTAGATGCTAATGAAGCAGCGGCTAGCAAAGAAACAGATGTCGACTTGGACACAAGCGGATTGGACTAGGATGGGCTGTGTGAAATATGCGTAATAATGTAAACAGACACTGAAACTATTTGCAGAGAATTTACAATTAGCCAAGAGGTGCTTCTTTAGCGTTGCACAGGAGCTACGAGGCTAATGTAGCTAACAAGTAATGGAAGTTTGTGGACACCAATTAGCACTGCTAACTGCATGTGTGTAAGTATGATCAGATCCAGGCCTCGCTTGTGTTTGGCTATGATGACACAGTACTTTAGTCCACGTTCTAGATAACAGTGAGTCATTCTGTTAGTGTCAGAGAGCACATAATTAAGTCTATTAGAGACTGTTTAGCATCATGCTAAACAGTGGACTATAGGCTTCAATGACCATTTTAGCCAGGTTACCATGTTAGCTGCATTGCGAAATAAATAAAATATATGAAATAAATAAATACTTTTAATAAATCATACAATGTGATAACATTTTTTTGCATAAAAATATTAATATTATATCTATTTATTCTACTTATTTCTAATTACTACTATTACTATCTAGTTGCTATGAAAGTCAGACAATCGTTTTAGTTAATAATGCAAATAAATATTACAAATAATTTAGCTTGATTTTAATAAAAGTCCTGTAGTATTACTCTACCGCCTCAGTCCACATGCTTCTTTGCTTTCAGATCAAGCTTCTGGAGCTATTAGCTTGCCCAGAAATGCATGTGTACAGCATGCCCTTCCCCAGGGGAGGTTCAAAGCAGGAATTCCACTTCTGGACTGTAGGGGGAGCACAGGGGGACCTAATCTAGCATAATATTGCTTTACATTTAAAATGTTTTACACAAGTTTTCAATTTCAATTAATGATATAAGAATATAAAAAAAACATTTTCAAAGAAAAATAAATAAATCATTTTTTTTTTCAAGATTTAGCTTTTTTTCTAAAAAATTAAGTTATTTGCCAAAAGAATGAAACACATTCTCTACATATCATATATATATATAAGTACTTTTAAACATCTATAAAAGTTGATACGTTGGTCTTCTACTATTAATTCTAGTCTTAATTAGTAATCCTAATGTTTCTAATTAGCTTCCATTACTTGCCACATTAGCCTCGTAGCTCCAGCGTCGAGATAAAGAATCACCAAACAAATGTTCTGACTGATCGACTACATTTGAAGTTATGGGGGGCGGGGTTTGTATAACTTTCACAAAAATGCTGGTGCTGTCTTGTATCTCCAAAACACCATCTTTACAGGAGGAGAAGTGAAAACAGCAAGAATGGAGATACAAGTATTTTGGGCGACAGTGACGGAATGCTTTCAGCTCCATTAGTGATGAGAGCTCACTGCTGCTGCTGTTGTTGTTGTTGTTGTTGTTGTTGTTGTTGATGATGTTAATGTAGTCTAACACAACAACCCCCCCACCCCAGTTTCACCCCGTCCTTCAGAAGCTATTAGCCTTTACTCCTGATTGGTCGTAAGTAAAGCATCCTTCATTGAGCTCTCACTGCTAATGGAGCTGCAGCCACACACACACTCACATACACACACACACACACACACACACACACACACACACACACACAGGATATACTGCCTGCCTTTACCAGTACCAGCACAGAGTGAGAGTGTGTGAGTGGCAGAGAGAGAGAGAGTTAGTCGTATGGTTTAAACAGGCAGACAGTGAGTGGAAGTCTCTTACATGTGTGTGTGTGTGTGTGTGTGTGTGTGTGTGTGTGTGTGTGTGTGTGTATTGGGGGGGGGGGGCATTTGCATTATCTGCTCTTTCCAGGAAGTGTTTTGGCAGGATCTGTCTGTTCATCCTGAAGCTTTTCAGAGTCTTGGCGTAAACACGGCACCATCAGAATAACGGGACGAATCAGCGGCCCTGCTGAGTTTACCCTCCAGAGTGTGTTGGTGTGTGTAACTGTGTGTGTGTGTGTGTGTGTGTGTGTGTATCCACACAGCAGCCAACCAGGTACACGAGTCTCCTTGTTGAATGAGAGTGGCTCTCTACTCTGCTGTGGTTCAGATGCTAATGGAGAGACAGCAGAGATGGGTAAGACAGGGGTGTGATCTTTGACTATTACACTATTAGACTATAGTTCTGCAGGAATGGAAACAGACGCCAAAACACACCAAAACTACTGGTGCATCTCAACAATAACGAAACATTTGTAAAAATATTCTTTTTTATTTTTGATCAATTTGGATTATAGCTCATTAAAATCAGAAATCAGAATTAGCATATTCAATAAGATCAAACAGAAGAAGATACAGAACACAGAAAGGCCCAACTTCTGACAAGTCTTTTCATTTATGCCCTCAGAACCTGGTTGGAGCTCCTTTAGAACCAGTAACTGCATCAGGAGCCAATCAGCTGGTGGCGCTACTGAGATGTTACTGAGATGTTACTTTGATAGTGGCCGTAAGCTCGGCTGTGTTGCTGGGCTGGGTGTTTCTCTCCTTCCTCTTAAGAAAACAGTAATGTATATATATATATATATGTAATTAATCTCTAACTACATTAAATCAGGGAATTTCTTGCTACGACTCAGCTGACAGTGGTGTGTTTGGTTATATAGTGCATCTCAAGTTATTACAGAATATAGAATATCATGAAAAAGCTCATGTATGTTTAGAATTGAATTGAAAAGGTAAACTAAGGAATTGAATTGAAAAGGTAAACTTCTTTGGCCCCTGGTCTGTGTCTATCTGAGGTTTTAAAGTAAAGTAAAGTAAAGTAAGCTGTAAAGGCCTGGCTGTGTGGATACTAAAATATGTTACTGTAAACTGTCAAGTGCTATAACTGATGTGATGAACTGCAAAAGACGTCTTTGAATGTAAAGTGCTGCAAATGTAAAGACTAACCAAACTCTGAAGAAAAAAGCTGTGATTGTAAAAATGTAAATGTTGCCACTGTCACGCTTTGGTGTGAAGTGCTGCAGCTGTAAAGTTGAAATATAAAGTACTGAAAGTACTCAATGATGAACCTAATGTGTCACCTAATGTTTGTGAACTGTAAAGTTCTGTGGCTGTAAAGATAAACTGTTGTAACAAAAAAAAGTACTGTAAAGTGCAGCCACTGTAAAGTTTAACTTGTAAAGTAACTAAAGATTCAGTGCAAAGTTAAACTCCAAACCTTTATGATACAGTGCTGACATCGTAAATTTTAACTTGTAAAGTAACTAAAGATTCTAGTGCTAAATTAAACTCCAAACCTTTACGATACAGTGCTGACGTTGTAAAGTTTTACTTGTAAAGTAAAGTAACTTAAGTTATAGAATGAAGTTTAGCTCCAATTTTTTTGTAAAGTCCTAACATTACGAGAAAGTAAATAACCTAGTTTTACAGTAAAGTTATTTTTATCTTTATCTTATAAATGTTTATTTGTAAAACAAATAGTACAAAGTTTAGATGCAACAATTTACTGTGAAGTGCTACAATTGTAATGTTTTACCTGTAAGGTTTTATTGTCAGATGTAAATCCACACTTTTACTGAAAGTGCTAACACTGTAAAGTTTGACCTTTTAAGTAAAAAAAGCTCTGTACTGTTACTGTACACAACTAACATTAAAAGATTCGAACTATAGTTCATAACTAGTTTAGCAAAGTTTGGCTTCAAGCATTTATTTTAAAAGTCTTTCTGAAGTTTTAACTGTAAAGTAAAGTAAGTAAAGTTTTAAAGTGGTGTGATCTTGTAACAGTAATAGCTGCGGCCGGGTGGTTTAGTAGGCCGTATTAATTTTCCATTCCCAGGTGTAGGATTGGCTTAGCTCTTTCCATGCTAATGGACTGGATTTCTCTCTCTCTCTCTCCCTCTCTCTCTCTCTCTCTCTCTCTCTCGCTCGCTCGCTCGCTCTCTGAGTAAGGAGGTATTGAAAACCGTAATGGTATCCAAAATGGTTTTTCTTTTTTTATTTGAGGTCAGAAAGCCTAGTGGGGAGATTTGTACTTAATGAAATATGATCTGAGGCCTGAGGTCTAATAGACCTCATTTCTTCCTGCCCTCCTTATTCCTCCTTCCACTTTCCACTGCGAGCTGCTTCACGGTCCCACCTCAGACTTTGCTTTTCAACACAGACGAATCTGTTTCTGATTTACAGGATAGGTTTTTTTTTGACAAACTTATTCGTATTATTCGTAAATACAACAAAAGTATTGGGACACCTGCTCATTCATTGTTTCTTCTGAATTCAAGGGTATTAAAGAGCCGATCCTGCTTCTGTTGGAGTAACTGTCTCTACTGTCCAGAGAAGAAGACTTTCTACTAGATTTTGGAGGAGCATTACATATTTTTTGACATCATAAAGTTTTACTTGTAAAATAAAGTAACTAAATTTATAGAATGAAGTTTAGCTCCAATCTTTTTGTAAAGTCCTAACATTACGATAAAGTAAAGAACCTAGTTTTACAGTAAAGTTTAACTCTAATCTTTTAAGCATCAAAAGTACTGGATGGAGCTCCTCCACCATCATTCCAGAGAACACAGTTCCTCCACTGCTCCACAGCTCCTCAATGCATAGGTTTGTGTTTATCTGCTCCAGAGGGTCCTATTCTATTGACAGTGCTTCAGTACAGGGACTACAGGGATGTGTCACAAATCTGTGTCAGCAATTCATTTTTATGCTTATGATCAGTTACAAACTATGTTTATTCAACTATGGACAAAAGTATTGGGACACCTACAGGAGCTTTTATTGAGTCAGCATTAATCTGGAGCTGGTCCCCCTTTGCTCTGAGTTCCCCTAGCAGCAGCAGGTCTGGAGCTCTGCAGTTACTGAGTCAGTTGGAGGCTTTTCTGCACTCTGCTCTGAGCTCAGCACTCGGCCCTGACCCCGCTCTGTAACTTTACGTGGTCTGACAGACACTCGGTGGCTGAGCTGCTCTCTGTGAGCTGTTCCTCCTAAACTCTTCCACTGTTCAATAATAACACCACTCACAGCTGATGGAGGAAGATCTAGGAGGGAGGAGATTTCACCAGCTGACTTGTTGTTGTTGGTGCAGCGGTGTCTCCTATTACATACAGAACCACGCTGGAGTTCAGTGAGCTCTTCAGAACCTCCCGTTCTTTCACTGATGTGTGGAGGAAATCCTTCACCTGAATTCAGTGATTAAGAGGTGCGTCCCATTACTTTTGTCTATTCAGCGTCCCATTACTTTTGTCTATTCAGTGATTTCCTGTAAATAATATTGTTTATTGCTTTTTTAATTCTTATCTATATTGTGTATATAGTGTAAATTATTTATTTATCTAAATTTTTGTAACTGAGTGTCCTGCTATCCCTTTCTGCTGTTACACTGTGAATTTCCTCACTGCGGGACTAATAAAGGACTATCTTATCTTGATTGCTCAGATCTGGTACTTTTTATTGAAGACACGGACGGGCCTGATCGGTGGGTTTTATTGACCTGAGTTGATTTGTTGGGCTTTCTAAGCAAAGCGTTAGTTAGTGAGATTCCACAGAATTCACTGGACTGCGTTCTGCTGTAATATGCAGGATTTTAAACATGCAGATTTTTATCACTGAGTTTAATAAAATCTATGTAAATGACGCATTATGAATATGTATGCTGGTGTGTATGAGTGTGTGTGTAAGTGTGTGTGTGTGTGTAAGGTGTACGCGCCTGTCCCTCCTCTCCAGTCGCCATAGCAACCAGCTGACTCCTGCAGCACACAGCAATTTTCTTCTTTGCACCATCCCCCAATTTTACCATCCCCCACTCAGACCACACCCCTCTCTCTCTCTCTCTCTCTCTCTCTCTTTCGCTCGCTCGCTCGCTCTCTCCGCATCCCTAGGTCCCCATCTCTTCTTTCTGCTGTCTTTTCTTTTTTTTTTGCTCTGCTCTGAATATGTTCGAAAGAGTTGGTGTGTAATATTATTAATTTTTAGTAATAATAATAATAATAATAATAATAATAATAACAATTGATTAGAAGCGATAAATTAATAGAACTGAAAGAATGGATTTATTCGTTATTTCGTCCCGGACAATTCCAGTATGATGCAACATCTCTGCTGTTATTAACAGGCCTCGAAGCAGCCCAATGTGTTAAAAAAGGAACGGACCAGACGGACACCTCCAGATTAGACCCTATAGGCCTGTACTAAATCTCTGAAATCAGACCTCTGACCAGATTTAGGCCTTAGATATGACCTTTGACCTCACTAAACGTTATAACTGTGTTATTCAGACAGTGACGTGAAAAGTGAAATGATCTAAAGGTCTGATATTTCTCATATTTATAAGTGATTTATTTACTGAAGGTGTTTTTACTACCCATTAGCTTGGGGTCCACTGCCTGGGCTATTTTGAGAAATAAAGACTGAAATAAGTGAAATGTTCTAAATACTGACTTTCCCAAAAGCATCACAGAACAAAGATATTTATTTATTGACTTCATTTATTAATGTACACATTTATTTGCTAAGATGGTCAAGTTACCATCAATACTTAAGGTGATTAAATAAGGCCCTGGTTTATCTCATACAATTCTGAAAGCTACGCAACTGTGGAAAATTGGGTGTGGTCAATATTATTGCATTATTATTATTTTTTCTTTTTTAAAGCGTAGAGTTTTTCAGCACTTTTGTCAATTTTAAAATGCATTTTTGAGTAATTTGTAAACTAAAAGAACTGTAAAATATGAGGGCATGGCAGTGCGGTTTCTATAACGCCAACCCAAAAACAGCACAGCTGTTATGTGAGACAGCAGCTCTGATTATGTGGCTGTAGCTGGTTTGGATGGAGTCATTGGGGGTAATTTGTCCTAAACTGATCTCTGTTCTTCAGATCTGTTCTTTCGGATGTATTGATCACACTGAACTTGGCACCAAATCAAGAGTGAAAACCCACTTATAATTAGGTGATTCGGTTCATTCAGTTAATGATATTAATTAACCTTTTTATATGCATGACTTTCTCATGTATCTTTCATCTCATCATAGTCATTAATCTGCACATTACAGAAAAGTCAGGCCAGAAAAGACTCGGCGGATTCAGACTTCATTAACATGGCGGAAGAGATGATTCGGTAGATAATATAATTTGATATCAGTTCAAAACATAATGAGCAGGAAAACCCATTCCTCATATGTGCTAAACTAAATATGCAGTTCCAGATATGCAGATAAGCCTCTGTATATTGAGAAGAAAACATGAAAGGAAAATGCAAGGGGACCCAGTGTACACCCTTGAGGCACCCCGAAAGGAGCCAAGACTCAGAAGGGGACCCATCCTCCATACAGCCAGCATACTGAATACTCTCCCCAGCAGAAAGGGAGGAGGTAGATATGCTGCACATTAACTTCTTCAGGGGATGTAAGACAAACTGTTGCTGTTAAGTTACAATTATAATTTGAATAAACAATAAAAAATAGGAATTCCTATAAAACAGAGTATCCACTATGAATTATTCAGTATCTACTATGAATCGTTTAGTGTATATTATGAATTATTCAATATCTATTATGATTTATTCAGTATCCACTATGAATTATTCAGTGTCTACTACAAATTAAGTCCTATACAGTATAATTTGTTCAGAATATAATGTGACTTATTCAGCATCTTTAAAGCATTATTCAGTCTCTGCTGTTACTTATTCACTACAATGTTAATTGTTCAGAACCCAAATCTAAATGATTCAGTATCCACTATAATCTGTTTAGTATATAATATGCATTATTCCGTATATACTATGAATTATTCACTATACAATGGAAATTGTTTGAAGTATGAAGTATGAATTATATTCTATGCATTATGAGTTTATCAGTATCTACTATTAATTATTCAGTATCCACTATGAATTACTCCATATACACTATGAATTGTTCAGAACCTAATCTAAATGATTCAGTATCCACTATGAATGACTCCGTTCCTACTATGACTCTTACAGGCACACAGTTTATATCAGTCCTATTGACTTTAATATTACTATAATCTTCTTTTAGTTAAACCGGACTTTATATTGTTTACATTAGATTATATTAGCTCTGAGAGGAGGTTTATGTAAATACACACCCAGATTAAGTCTAAGTCTAGACTAAAGAGAATGTCAGTGGTGATTCACTGTTGCCACAATGTCACCCAGTAGAGTCTGGGACTAGGTTTAATCCTTGTGGTGTAGAGTTTAAAGGGTTTAGGAGATTACAGGCTGGTGTGTGTAATACGGCGGGCTGTGTGTGACACTGCTGATACGTATTTATGGCTTGTTTATATGGTCTGATGTGATTATAGAGGAAAAGCCTCGATGACAGATGATGAGTGACAGGTTACGTTATGGAGGGAGGGAGGGGGGGGGGGTGATGAGGCAGATCTCCAACACTTCACGCAGACTTTCCCTACTGACACTGACAGGCCTCTCCCACGAGCACACAGCTGGACCCAGGGGTGGACAATACCACTGTATAATATTCCTCTTGTGATTAATGACAGGTGCATCATCTCATAATGAGCTAGATCAGATACTCTCTGTGTATTTTCTTAAAAAACATCTTCTACATCACCCCCCCCCCAACCCCCCGCATCAGCGCTCCTCCACACTGAGCAAATGAAACCAAATCCATAGTTCTATAAATAAATGGAGGCAGCTGAAGAGCTTTGGGAAAGATGACGACATTCAGAGAAAGAGAAGGAGAGAGACAATGAGGCAGCAGAGGCAGCCGACCAGACAGAAAGGAAGGAGGTGAGCAGGAGTGAGCAGAGCAGGGCGAGTGTTAGAGCCAGAAGCCTGCTCATACCAGGACCAGGAATCAGCTAACGGACGTCCTCAGCTTTCAGTAGAGGAAATGACTTCCAGCAAGTCAAAATGTGTAGAAATTATTTCTAGTTATTAATATTAGATATTACTTAAAAAAGCAGTTTTATAAAGATTAGTGGAACCCCCATGTCACTATATAAATTAATGATCAATATACATGATTGTCAATGCACGTCTCCTCAGCAAAACTTGGGGTCTGTGATTCATTAAGCTTTAATTTGGAGATTGAGTTTATGAGCTTACAGGCAGCTAGTCCCGACGGGTTCTTTAAAGAACCGTCTTTTACCACATTCCTCATGGCTTCCAGTGCAGGGTTTTGCAACATTTCCGGTGTTGATAAATCACTTATTAAAAAAATGAATTAAGTTAATTAAATGTTAATGATGTGATAATAAAACGTTTAATTGTTTATAGTTCATAAAATAATTTCTGTTTCCATAGCAACATCTGCAATCTTTATTAAATGTTTGTTCTAAACTGTTCCTGTGATGCAAAATGCAGCCAATGACACTCCCACAGTCCAGGATGACCACTGTAGGAGGCACAGGTCCAGGATGACCACTGTAGGATGCACAGGTCCAAATCCAACATGTTCCCTGGTGGAACCCTGGGACACTCTGATTGACCAGTAGAATCACCTGCCCTCAATCCCAGTTCTGGATCTACTGGATCAGCAGAGCTCACACAGACTTGGCAGTATATGTCCAAATGTTTGTGGACACCTCTTCTAAGGACTGCATTCAGCTACTTTAAGCTGCACCCATTGCTGACACAGATGTGCAAATGCACACACACAGCTTGTCTAGTCCCTGTAGAGAAGAAGTACTGCCAATAGAGTAGGACTCTCTGGAGCAGATCAACATCATGACCCTATTGGCTCCATGCTGCCTATAGGATCAGGCCTGTAAACTGGACCGGAACTCTGTGTTTGGCTGTTCTACAAGAACGCAAGTAAAGTCCGTCAGAACTGAAAGGAGTTAAAGGCCCATCAGCCAATCAGCTGACTGATCAGCTTGTTTAATCGGCCTGTTTCTGTCGCTCAGAGCAGCTGATGCAGATCAAGTGTCCGCCTCTGAGCCTAATCCCTCGACCTTGCTGATCTTCAAGATGAAGAAGCATCAGCACAGCAGCACCACTCAACACCACCCAGCTTCTACACCCATCAACCGTATCCTGCCTAGTATTGCGTAGGCCTCTTTTTACTAGATTCTGGAGGAGCATTGCTGTGAGGATTTGATTGCATTTAGCCACCCGACCACAAGAATTAGTGAGGTCAGGATGTTGGATGATGATCACCACCCCAACTCATCATCCCCAACTCATCCCAAAAGTACTGGATGGAGCTCCTCCACCATCATTCCAGAGAACACAGTTCCTCCACTGCTCCACAGCTACTCAATACTGGGGGGCTTTATACCCCTCTAACCCACGCCTGGCATTATTAGGCAGCATGGAGCCAATAGGGTCATGATGCTCATCTGCTCCAGAGAGTCCTATTCTATTGGCAGTACTTCTTCTCTACAGGGACTAGACAAGCTGTGTGTGTGCATTTGCACATCTGTGTCAGCAATGGGTGCAGCTTAAAGTAGCTGAATGCAGTCACTAGAAGGGGTGTCCACAAACATTTGGACATAGAGTGTCTCTGGTGCCAAAACTCCTTTAAGTCCTGTAAGTTGTGAGGTGGGACCTCCATGACCCTGTCGCCGGTTTGCTGGTTGTCCTTCCTTGGAGCACTATGGGTAGGTACTGACCACTGCATACTGGGAGGAACACCCCACAAGACCTGCCTGATGTTCTGGAAATGTTCCAGTCATTATCTAGAACATCACAGTCTGGTTCTTGTCTCAGTGTCTCAGATTCTGAGGTTTATAGAGTTCTTCATTTCAGTGCTGGAGGTTCAGATCTTTAAAGCGTGGATTCACACTCAGCACACTCATTTACTGAGCAAGACTACTTCTGCAAGTGTGTGTGTGTGTGTGTGTGTGTGTGTGTGTACTAGCAACACTACTGATTCCCTCATTAAGCATTAATGAACACGTCATAGCGGTCAATCTTACATGCGTCTGTTACAGGAAGCAGAAATTAGTCAAATGAAAACAAATGTCTGCTGTACAACCACTCAGCACGCACACACACACACACACATACACACACACACACACACACATACACACACACACACATACACACATACACACACACACACACACACACACACACAGCTTTTGTGTTTTTATGGCTATCAAGCACATTCATCATTAGTCCTCTCATATGTGCTGCCCCCCCCCCAAAAAAAAAATGTATGTGCATTGAAATAATAATAATAATAATAATAATAATAATAATAATAATAATAATAATAATATACATAACTACTTGATTGCAGAGTATCCTTGGGAATGAAAAAGTTATGATACATATTAAAGTCTTTATAATAATAATAATAATAATAATAATAATAATAATAATAATAATAATGATTATTATTATTATTATTATTATTATTATTATTATTATTATTATTATTGTGGACCTCTGTGACCTCCATAAGCTTGAAAACACCCTGATTACATAAATTCCCTCCAATAATTGTAAGCTATTATAATAAACTATTATATATATATATTTAATATATAATAAATATTTAAAAAACATAAAAATAAAAGTATATGTTTACATTTCCAAGCTCATATGAAGCCGTTATGAAGAAGGCGTGTCTGAGGTGATTTACTCTGAAGGTTACTGCAGGAGCAAGTCAATTCATCCTGAAGTGCTGCAGGGGTGTGACCTCTATCACCCCAATCACGCCCCCACACTCCCCCATCCCCCCCGGGGCTGCTTTTACATCCCCACCCTGCTTAAATAACCTCTCAGAGAGATAACCATGCTGGATATGATCTCCATATTACACATTAGAAGATAACAGCTGAACACTGGAAGATATGAGCTGAAGATACACTATATGGACAAAAGTATTGGGACACCTGCTTATTCAGCATTGCTGTGAGGATTGGATTGCATTCAGACACAAGAGCATTCGTGGTGAGGTCAGGATGTTGGATGATGATCACCCCCCCACCTCATCATCCCCAACTCATCCCATCTAAAAGTACTGGATGGAGCTCCTCCACCATCATTCCAGAGAACACAGCTCCTCCACTGCTCCACAGCTCCTCAATGCTGGGGGGCTTTATACCCCTCTACTAGCCCAAGGGTGCAGCTTAAGTCGTCCACAAGTCTGTGGACATACAGTGTATAAGCTGAAGATATAAGATAAGATATAGTGTTTCTGCTTGAATAGTTTGAAATAGTTGAAAAACAGATTTCAATGATGAATTAAACAACGCGCCTCAAACAGCCGTCTGTCTTCCAAACTGAACTCCACCGCTGTGGTGAGAGAGAGCGAATTCCCCTCATACTTCAGCATAAAGGCCTCATTCTGTCAGAGGAAATGGGAGCGGGGTTCAGAAGCCGACGAATACAAAGAGGTGGACAGAGTTTGAGGTGAAGAGCGAGAAAGGAAGGATTTGGGGATAAAAAATGAAAAAGAGGAAAAATGTCCCCAAAGTTAAAACACACTGCACTGATCTGTTGCTGAACTTAACATGCTAATGTTGCTAACAATGAATGGAAGGCAGTACACACTGATTAGCATTATGCCATTTATGTATTTATGCTAATTAGTGGACATTTGTATTACTTCAAATAATCCATTAAAATGTCCCAATACTTTTGTCCATAAGTGGTATCCTCAGCTAATATGGACCAGCCTTGTCTTCTGATGTTCAGTGAGTAAGTGGTGGGTTTAGCTGGACCGGTTCTCCAGCCGTCCTGCAGTCACTCTTCACAGGTGAGGGTCTGATGTGAGTGGAAATGCTGTCAAAGCCACTAAAGGCCCAGCGGCTCTCCGCACATGACTGGCGGGAGATTGCATCCGTTCACCCGCTCACCCGTTCATCCACTCGTTACTATTTTTAATTCTTTCTGTTGATAAACTGTACATACAGCACTGACTAAATAATAACTAATAACTTTAATAACTTTATTATTTATATTATTTATTTATTTATTTATTATTTATTTTAGTTTATATTATATCAAAATATATTATATGAAACCAGATATCATAATTAGTCGAATAAAACAATAGTAATAAAAAAGTAAAAAAAATATATAAAGAATAAAGCTTTATTAAAAAATAAAGCTTTTACAAAAGGTTCTTTGAATGATGCCACAGAAGAACCACATTCTGTAGAACCTTACCTGTTTAGAATACAGTGAATAGCAAATTGAGGCAGTGAAGAGCTAATCGAGGCAGTGGGGAGTTAATAGAGGCAGTGAGGGTTTAAAACAGAGGCAGTGAGGAGCTAATCAAGGCAGTGGGGAGTTAATAGAGGCAGTGAGGAGTTAATAGAGGCAGTGAGGAGTTAATAGAGGTAGTGAGGGTTTAAAACAGAGGCAGTGAGGAGCTAATCGAGGCAGTGGGGAGTTAATAGAGGCAGTGAGGAGTTAATAGAGGTAGTGAGGGTTTAAAACAGAGGCGGTGAGGAGCTAATTGAGGCAGTGAGGAGCTAAGCGAGGCAGTGAGGAGCTAAGCGAGGCAGTGGGGAGTTAATAGAGGCAGTGAGGAGTTAATAGAGGTAGTGAGGGTTTAAAACAGAGGCGGTGAGGAGCTAATTGAGGCAGTGAGGAGCTAAGCGAGGCAGTGAGGAGCTAAGCGAGGCAGTGGGGAGTTAATAGAGGCAGTGAGGAGTTAATAGAGGTAGTGAGGGTTTAAAACAGAGGCGGTGAGGAGCTAATTGAGGCAGTGAGGAGCTAAGCGAGGCAGTGGGGAGTTAATAGAGGCAGTGAGGAGTTAATAGAGGCAGTGAGGAGTTAATAGAGGTAGTGAGGGTTTAAAACAGAGGCGGTGAGGAGCTAATTGAGGCAGTGAGGAGCTAAGCGAGGCAGTGAGGAGCTAAGCGAGGCAGTAAAGAGCTAATCACAATTTAATGCATCTCTATAGCCGATGTTAAAGGCAGGTAAAGGCCGCCTGCAGCATCATCCATACCCAATACCTGAAAGCTGGAGAGGCAGAGTATTGATCAGTGCGTATTAATATCATCTCCTGTATGGATGTTTGATCTCCTGCTGTATAAATGGTAAAGTGGAGGGAGAAACTTGTACAAATTAGAAAGCCAGGATCAGAGCACAGGGTCAGACATGCAACAGCGCCCCCTGAAGGGTTAAGAGGGTTAAGGCCGAACAGTAGCAGCTTAGTGGAGGCAGGTATTAAACCCCCAAAATGCTTCCCTAAAGATTAGGAAATTCCAAACAGCAATTATTTAAAAACACATAAACATGAGAAAGATGTAATTGTTTACTTATTGTTGTAAAAATTAACAATAAACAATAATACACCATTATCATTTTCATTATTCAGGTCATTTTTATACCATTTGTATTAATAATTTAATAATTTAGAAACATTTAGAATTTAATTAAATTAAATGTAATACAATTTGTAATAACATTTAAATTTTCATTATTCCAGTACATTTTCTTTGTTATTATTTTTTGTAAAAATAAACAATAAACAAAACCTTTATCATTTTCATTATTCAGGTGAATTTGAGTGAAACTAAGCATTAGAACATTCCAGTAAATCAGATCTAGAACCAGCCGACTGACAGCACTTTCAAATGAAGGCTAAATTAATTAAAGACATTAATTCTGTAACTTAATATATAACTGATCGGTTTAGACGCCGACCTTCTGACCTCTCTTACAGTCTGGGATTTCTTCACACTGCTGCTGGATTGTGGAATTTTTCTTAAGAAAGACATTTCTGACGAGGATTATTGATTATTGACTATTTATCTTAAGTTTGAAGACTCTGAAACTGTCTGTAAACTAGCCCTGATTATTGATCAAGTTCAGGTTGATTTAGTTCAGCTGGATTACTGTAAGATGAACCCGTCTGTGCTGCTCGTATTATCTCCTATTATATAATCTGGATATTAACGCTGGGGCTGATTACGGGGCCGTGCGGCCGGTCTGTAAGCACAGCTGGACTGTTCACTGTACTCCGAACTGCATACATTAAAGACCAGTGTTAGAAATGTGTGTCAGTTCTCAGGGGTTAGTATGGGGGGGGGGTGTAATTCTAAGGGCCTGTGACTGACAGGGGCCCTGAAACATTGTATTAATATTAATAATATTAATATTGGCAGAATTGTTGGAGTTGTGGGGCCCAAAACCCCCGTTAGCGCCGCCGTCAGCTCTACAGTGAGAGGACATACCACATCAGCTCCCAGAGACACTCCTGAACTCACTCTTCAGAGTGAACGTGGGAGTGTATATTCTGACCATGTGCAGAAAGTGAGGGACGGGCAGCTAAATAAAGGGTGGACCAAACTCAATCTCTCTCGCCCAGCCTGAGAGAGAGAGTTTACAGTGTACAGAGATCTGGAAACACACACACACACACACTCACACCCACACACACACACACACACACACACACACTCACACCATTTCCCTTCTATACCCGCTCACCCTGCACTACAGCACGCCATACACACAATACACCTCCATGGCGGGCCAAGCCTACGCCTCTCTCTCTGCCTCACACACACACATGCATGCATGCTCTCTCGCCCAAGACCAACTTAAGCGGAGTGTGTCACCTTCCAGTTCTTAAATACAGAACATCATTTATGATAAATGCTGATTTTATGCTAATATTTCTGTGTTTAGTGAAAATTATTGCCATATTTCTCCTCTGATCTCACACTGATACTGTTATTATCCACAGGCTACACCTTACTTACTATTGTAAGACACATTATTGACCATTTTAACCATTATTACTCATATTATGCAATTTTTATAACCATCCTTAGTCACATAATACACATTATTACCATTATTAATCATGAAATACATATTTTATAACCATTATTAGCCAAACAATACGGATTATTGACAATCTGCAGCACACATACACACCGTTACCAGTTTAAGCCACATAATAACTATTTAAGCCGTAGATTATTATTATTATGATTTATAAATGTGCATATTAACCATTATTGCTCATAAAATACATAATATTAACTATAATTACCCACAGAATACACATTATTGTCTATTATTAGCCAAAGAGTACATATTCACACATAAACACACACACACACACACACACACATATATACACAGTATGCTTCTACGGAGTGCCAAGCCCATGCTTAACACACACACACACACACATCAAAGAGGTGTTCGCTAGGATACTTAGCACCTACTTTGTTCACACTCACACACACACACACACACACACACACACACACACACACTCACACTCACACTCACAGCCATTGTTTTATAGGCAGTAATCAGAGCTGGCCTTACCTTTATAGGTATACTGTCCTTTCTCTCTGCTAGTGAGACACACCTTTCTCTCTCTCTCTCTCTCTCTCTCTCTCTCTCTCTCCTCCCCACCATCCAATGGGTAGATTGCACCTTCTGCTGTGATGCTGCAGTGATGGAAAAAACACACCCTCTCTCTCTCTCTCTCTCTCTCTCTCTCTCTCTCTCTCTCTCTCTCTCTTCAGCATCCCCCGCTCTCTCTCCTCCCCACCCTCCTTTCCATTTTCTGATTCGCCTCTCACTAGAGATGACATCACCTCTCTCTCTCTCTCTCTCTCTCTCTCTCTCTCTCTCTCTTTGTACCAGCCGGCCCCTCCCTTCCCCGGCTGCTGGTGAGCTCCAGCCATGCTCTTTGATGATCTTCCTCCAGGGTGATGAGGAGGATTTCCTAAACCCAACAATAAACACCTCCTATTTGTTTGATTTCTGCTGTTTATTTTATAATGCATTCATAACCCCCGTCTTAACACCGTCATACTGGAGCCTTACACACACACACACACACACACACACACACACACACACACACACACACACACACACTGCACATTCAAACTGAATTTTGCATTTCTGTATTTGTATGTCTGAAATATAAATATGCTGTTACTATTGTCAGAATATCTCCAAAATATCTATATGCAATATTGTGGTTTTGGTTGTGGGTGGAGCTGTTTTGGCCAAAAAAAATCGGCCACTCTTCATTATTTATTAATTGTTTATTATAATAACGCTATTATAATTAATTATAAATGACTATAATCACATACAAATCAACACAACCTACATTTGTGGGCCAAACTCAACCTCAAAACTCCCTGCATTCATTCATGATCCACAAGGAGAAGTATATAGCTCTAAACTGCCAGTATATTGTAGAACAGTATAGAACATACTGTAATAAATTCATATACACAGTGGTTTTATACTAATAGTCAATTAAATTGTTCAAATTCAGTATAACCCCCCCCCCTCCCCAAATCAACACAATCAGCATCTGGACTTTCATTTGTATGGAGTGGACGTGTTTCTAAACCATGGACATTTCCCCTAAATTCCAAATAAAAATATTTATTATTTAGAGCTTTTATTTATTTGTTTGTTTTTTGTAATTATTAAATAATTAAGTGCTACTTTCATTTATATATATATATATATATATATATATATATATATATATATATATATATATATATATATATATATATACATATAGTCCCTCCTGTATGATACGCTTCTGTTTATTTTATATGTTGTGTGTTTATATATATTGACCAATAGAAATGCTCCAAACATGCTCCTCCTGTACATGCTCCTCCTCTAAAGCTACTGCTCTGGAGATACAAGCTTTTGGCTTTAACAGAGATGTATAATGCTGTATAAGGGGAAGGGGTCCAGACCCTCATTCAGACTGTCACATATAAAATCAATCACCTTCGTTATTTCAGTCACAGCAGGTCAGTAGGACTAACCCCTAAATCCCCACACTGCTACAGTAAAGGCCGTCAGCAGCCCCGCCCTACCCTGCCCCACCCCCTCCCTCTCCTTTAGCGGGACAGATGGGCCGTGCTCAGGGGGCCGATGCCCACGGACTCCGCTATTCTCTGGTCCAGTTGGTGGAATAAAAATGGACAGAAAGGCCGGCGCGGGGGTCACAGCCCTCTATTAGCTCCTGGCCTGAGGACTGACTGGTAGTTTTGCTGGCTTTTGTTACTCGTCCATTTCCTTAATTAATCAATACTGCCAGGGTGACGGCCGTCACCAGACCCAGTGCAGGGTGAGGGATCTGTCTGTCACATCTGCATGTCAGATAGAGACACCAGCAGCTTGGAGAGGCTGTGGTACGGGTGGATCAGAGAACCCGATGATGATGTTAAGGTGGCACTCTGCTCTGATTCAGGAACGGAACCCGTACTAGATGTGCTGTCAGCATCTCTAGAGCCAGATTTCCCTGATTAAAGACCTTTTCTTCTGACAAAAGCAGGTTCTAAAGGTTCTAAAGGTTCTATATATTACTGAAAAGAGGTTCTCTGACAACTGTGGAACCTTTTTAATGCTACTTTCTTAGAAAATGTTTTCTCAAGGGTTCTTCACTAACCATGACAACTCAAAAAGCCATTTATACATTTAAATGGTTCTTTGGTTTGGGCTTCAAAAGGAAATGTTCTTGTTGTTGGTTCTTTATAGAACCTTATTTAGAACCAGTGAAACTACCGCCCAGTGAGGTGGGAGGAACCTTCAAGGAGCCTGCTGCTTTGTGGTGGAGGATTTAGATAGTACGGTTCCATTTAGTACTGAAAGGTTCTCTGATTTCTAACAATAGTGGAACCTTTTTTGGTGCTACACACTTACTACAACAAATTACAACAGCAATGATTCTTTATAGAACATAGAACCATGACAACTCAAAGAACCACTTCAAAGCTTAAATGGTTCCTTTGCTTATTCTTCAAATAAATTTTTGGTGCTACACTCAAGGTTCTTCACTGAAGGCAATTGCTCTTTCTACGACTCTGACAACTCAAAGAACCAGTTTAACAGCTAAATAGTTCTCTGACTGGTTCTTGAAATACAAGAAACGTTCTTGTAGATGGTTCTGCATAGAAAATATACGTAGCAGCTATAGAGGACAGATGGGGTTATGCTATAGTACACTACTTCAAATAACACTTTTACTATACTAGTACTATCTAGAACTTATTCCACACATAGAGTGCATATAGAAGCATTTTAAAGGTTCTCTAAAGACTGACCACTGACCGGTGCTGCAGGTCGAGTCTCTGATTAGAGCGATTACTTTACCATCAATCAGGTGTGAATTTAATTTTACGCTTTAGATGAAGACGACTCCGGCTCACGTCCTGCCTGGAGCTGTCCGTTGTTACGAGGACGCCGTGGACCTGGGTGTGGTCAATAGGATTGTTTCCACGGCAACCAGTCACTCCTGTGTCCAGTGGATAATAGCCATGACCGCTACCAGTCTCCCTCTGTGTGTGTGTGTGTGTGTGTGGGGGGGGGGGGGGGGGGTGTGAGGGGTGGGGGGGTGTGATGTTCTATAGAGGCATATTGTGAAGGTAGACAGTGTATGGCCCATAGAACCCACAGAACCCACAGAACCCTGGAAACCTCACTTTCCAAACACCTGATTAGCTTGATTAGATAAGCCAAAAGGGTTCTTTAGAGTACTGACACAAAGGTTCTTTGACAAAGGTGACATTAGTGGAACCCTGTGTGTTCGCGTCACGTTGAAATAGTTTATAAAGGTTCCAGAAAGAACCATAGAGACGAGGTTCTACGCTTGAATTAATCAAAGATTAATTTAGATAGACCCTTGAAGAACCCTTTTTTAGTGTGTACTAAATTAAAATAAGCAGATACCATATTTTATATGTATTTAATAATTTATAATATATTATTCATAATTATAAAATTAAAGGCAAAAATAATTAAATAATAAATCATCTGAAATATTTAATGCATAAAAGAAATGACACGTATATGACAGTATAGTATGGTCAATTATATATTTTTATTTATTTATTTAAACATTTATCTAAAAGGTAAAAAGATTGTAAAATTATATTGTAAAAGTATTAATGCATGGATTTTGAGTCACTGTTCAGTTTATCAGTTTGTTTATTGGTTTAATGACAATAACCCAAATATATCCAGCTATTAATATATTTATACCCTCTTTCTGTTACACAGGATTGGCAGAGCGGGTCAGCTATACAGTGTTCCCATCTCCATCCCATCTCCCATCTCCCATCTCTCTCTCAGATCTACACTGATCTCTCTTCAATTGAATTTCCACACTCTTGTCAGACTGACAGGGTTTCATCTGTAGAGCCGAGCGTCTGACCCCCCCCCCCCCCCCACCCCCCCAACAGTAATTCACTTACCATAACAGAAGCAGAGATCAATACCTACAAAGACCACCTGCTTAAACGGGACAGCCATCGCTGGTGCACCCCCTCCTCTCCCCACTGCCTCCCCACTACTCTACTCATATCACACAGAGAGACAGACAGGCGCACAGGTAGAGAGACAGATACATAGATAAATAGATAGACACACTAAATGGACAAAAGTATTGGGACACCTGCTCGTTCACTGCTTCTTCTGAAATCAAGGGCATTAAAAGAGCTGACCCTGCTTCTGTTGGAGTGACTGTCTCTACTGTCCAGAGAAGAAGACTTTCTACTAGATTTTGGAGGAGGAGCATTGCTGTGAGGATTTGATTGCAATTAGTCACAAGAGTGTTTGTTAGTGAGGCCAGGATGTTGAATGATCCCAACTCAATCATCCCAATCAAAAGTACTGGATGGAGCTCCTCCACCATCATTCCAGAGAACACAGCTCCTCCACTGCTCCACAGCTCCTCAATGCTGGGGGGCTTTAGACCCCTCTAGCCCACGCCTGGCATTATTAGGCAGCATGGAGCCAATAGGGTCATGATGTTGATCTGTTCCAGAGAGTCCTATTCTATTGGCAGTACTTCTTCTCTACAGGGACTAGACAAGCTGTGTGTGTGCATTTGCACATCTGTGTCAGCAATGGGTGCAGCTTAAAGTAGCTGAATGTATTCATTAGAAGGGGTGTCCACAAACATTTGGACATACAGTGTAGACTGATAGATAAATAGACAGACAGATGGGAGGTTGGATGGATGGGTGACAGACCAACATGCTGACAGACAGACAGATCTACCTCGTATCGGCTCTATTTGAAGTAAATAAGGTCTTTGTTATTGATTATAGATCAGTAATATCACCCTAAACAGACTCACTCTCACCTTCAGCACAGGCTCCTGATGGGACTCCCGTCTCCGTGTCTCGCTGACGGCCCTGTATATCCCTCGCTCTTCTGCAGTGATGTTTTCCGCTGGTCTCCCGCAGCTGGACGATCTGATTGTGACATCTGTGTGTTTTTCCGAGCTGCTCTTTGCGCTGGACCCTCCTCCATTAACTCACTTTCAGGAAGAGTGACTCAGCAGACGGGAACGATTTAAAGACCGTGCTGTGATTTACACAACCCAGCAGAACCAGGGGAGAACAATCCAGCACTTCAGAGACGGGCCTGAATGGTGAATGTGACTGCCTCATACTGTACGACTAAAATGTGACATTTTGAGAAGAACGCTCTGACGCTCTCAGAAACTGGAGGGTTTTGAGAATGACTGCAGCTCCATTCAAACGCATGTGAGGGGCTGGTTTCAGCAGGCTAACAAAACAAATGCTATAAAGTGTCTGAGCCAGGCCATGAAAGAACCCATTTGAACGACATTGGGATGGAACCTTTGCATGACAACCCCTTAGACCCTGAGTGTGAGCCCACACTTCATCACATTAGGCCCCAAAATAGAACCCTGTGGGACTCCTCAAGATAGGCCATACCAAACAGCTACCAAAGAATTCACAACCGTTTTTTTTTTATTATTATTATTTATTCTTTTTTCACCCAATTTTCCTCCCTAATTTTAGATCCAACCCTTGTTAGTGCTCTCTGCCTATCACATGTAATGCTCCCGACTCTGGGAGGGAGGGTGAGGACTGATAAATGCCTCATACGATACATGCCAGCCACCGAGTCTCTTCCAACTGCCGCCAATGCAATGGCACTGTGTAACCAAGGTGCTTGGAGGAAAGCGCCAGAGATTGAGCCAGCTACACACCCGGAGAGAGCTCCGGGTTCGAACCAGCGACCCTCCGGTTGCTTTAGGATTAATAACTGAATAATAACCCCGGGGTTCAAGGGGTTTAAACAGACGTTTTTGGCTGGAATTTATATTTAACATTTACATTTAAGGCATTTAGCAGACGCTCTTATCTAGAACGACTTACAAGTGCTTTGCTATTTACTCAAGAATAACCTCAGCTAGTTAGAATAGACTAAAATTCAAAGATATCTCTAAGCTTAGACACTAGAATGAGCAGTTAGTTATGACTGGTGAAAAATGGAGCAGAATTCCTAAAAAAGGAACACCTCTCCAACTGTTCATCACTGGGGTGGATGGATCATGCATTTGGGTTGTGCTGCAGCCAGTGGCACTGGGAACATTTCACTGGGAACATAAGAGCATCTGCTAAATGCCTTTTGCAAATGACTTAATTGTAAATGTTAAATGTAGTATAATATATAATAATAGTAGTATATATAATATAATGGTAGCACCATGTATATTGTCTTCATTATTTATTATTACTGTACAGTTTAATACACACTAACTCAATTTGTTATATGGGGAAATATTATAGCTAGGCGATACGGTAAAAATACTATATCATGATATTTAAAGACGTTTTTTGCAATACACAATATTTATGAGGATACATATAATCACTAGAGGGAAGAATAGAGGGACTTTCTGGAAGCAACCATCAAACATCTCACCATCTGTAAAATACCTTCTCCAGCAGGACACTGACCCTAAACACACCACAGAGTCCACAATCTCCAGGTTTAGAGTCTTACATTGAACAAACTAAGGTTCTCAGGAAAAGAACCATTGAGAAGCTTGTTTGAGTGGTCAGTTCTTTAGAAGGATTAGAGGAAAGAGTTGTCTTTACTAAAGAACCCTTAAAGAACCAGTACTGGCCGTTCTGTTTCTCTGTCCAAAGATCCCTTCATGCCAACCTTTTTTAACAGTGCCTGCATTACCTCAGCGTTGGTGCAGTGCTGCCCCCCAGTGGTTATTCTGGAGATGTTTTTTGTGCCAAAAATGCTCTACTGTACAAAAAGACCCCCAACATATACACCCCAGAGCAGAGAACATTAGCACCACTTACCTTAACCTCCACACGGCCTACACCTCACACCTAGACCTCACACCTACACCTCACACCTAGACCTCACACCTACACCTCACACCTACACCTCAGACCTGGCTGGTTTCACTACTGCACTTGTGACGAAGTGGAGACAAAAAAAGCAGTAAGACTGAAACTGTCCTCCTCTTCCTCCTCTTCCTCCTCTATGGCTTCCACTCCCCCCTGCAGTTATATTAAAGGGGAAGTCCTTTTGAAGGTCATCAGTTCCTCAGTAAGTATTACTGATATGCAGAACACATGCTAAACTATATATATAAAGGAACCTTAATGTACAGTTGTGTGCAAAAGTTTAGGTAACCCCCAGTATGGTCACCTTATTGACTTAGAGGATCTTTGAATTATTAGTCTATTCAAACTAGCTGAGGTTATTCTTGGGTAAATAGCAAATGACTTAAATGTAAATGTTAAATGTAGTATAATATATAATAATAGTAGTATATATAATATAATGGTAGTACCATTTGTGCATATTTCTTTATTATTTATTATTACAGACAGTTTAATACACACTAACCCAATTTGTTATATGGGGAAATATCAGGGCTGGGCGATATGGTAAAAATACTATATCACGATATTTACAGACGTTTTTTTTGCGATACTCGATATTTATGACGATACATATAATCACAGACTAAAAACATCAGTAGCGACAGATTCTTATAAACTATTATGTTTAATAAAAAATTCATCTGCTGCTCTTCATCTAATGAACCCAGTCTAATCACACTGTTAGTAATGAAGCCTGCTGCTGATCAGTGTTGATTAAGCACTATGATTGGAAAAGCTTATTATTATCACGATAATAAAATTGATCACGGTATGATAAAATATCGTCACACTGCCCAGCTCTAGGAAATATGAAATATAAAATCTAGCATATACAAAGATTACAGCTTGTTTACTCTCAGAGCATCAACAACAACATGTGTATGCCAGTTTGATAGGGGTGCCCAAACCTTTGCACATGGCTATAGGCCGAACAAATTCTGACAAAAGGTCGCAGTGCTGACCCGTAAAAGCAGCAGGTTTTTACGGAAAATCAGCTCCGTCCTCGAAACTGTGTTCCTGCTGCTTCACGCCGCAGTTCCGCTAAAGCGTCACCTTGTGTCAGAAAAAGAAAGGAAGAGCGATACTGGAGCTAAAACTGACGGCTGCTGGGTTTCAGTTCTGCTTTTCCTTCAGGCTCACTTTAACCCCTCAGACGTACGACTGAGACTGAGTGCAGCTCCAGTATGAATCTCATCCCCCCGTCACGTAATTTATTCCCCAGATTTGATGCATTATGACTCAGTTTCACGCTAATGTCACTGAAGCCCCCTCAGCGAGGCCGTGTCCTCTGAATGTGACTCAGGAGAGTGGCAGTTAGCAGTTAGCAGTTAGCAGTTAGCAGTTAACAGGAATCAGACCTGTTCTGTGGTATGTGCACATTTTAGCATGCTAGCCATGCTACTGCTAACACCACAACAAAACACCTGCTGTCCCGCACTGTAAAAACACTGCTGTAAAATGTGCAGAAACTGTTGACCTGCTTACTGGCCAGTAACTACTCTGCTCAGGAGTCCACCCCAAGAGCTTCAGGTGGTCTAAGCTGATCTTTGAGGGTCCAACCTGAAATCCAGGTGAAATCAGACCGTGTACTGGTAAACAACTGGTCAAGCTCTTGGTCAGGATATGGTAGGCCTATGTTTACAAGTGTTGAGTTTGATGGTTTAACTGGTCCACCAGCATGATTGACATGCAGGTGCAGGTTGGTTGTAAAGCTGGTCATACTGGTGGACTAGTGTGGTCAAGCTGGTCAATCAATTTAGTCAAGCTGGTCATACTGGTGGACTAGTGTGGTCAAGCAGGTCAATCAAGTTAGTCAAGCTGGTCAACCGGTTTGGTTAACATTTAACTTCACAGTTCTGTGCTGGCCAGCATCACACTGAAGTGATGTGGAGAGAGAGACTAAGCCATCTACCCACCCGGAGACAGTCAGGCCTATTGTGCTCTCTCAGGCTGCAGCCGCTGATGGCAGAAGCGTGACCTGGGATTCGAACCAGCAAATGTCTTCTTACACAAATAACCTAATTATAGAATTTCTTCAAACACATTGATGACTTAATTTCTCACAATAATTGCTGGTATTGCAAAAATAATTATAAACATAGTATTGTAAAATAATTGCTCTATTTCTATGTTTTCAGAAACATACATTACATAAAATAATTAACTTTTTTTTAAATAATTAACTAACAATTCCCTGTTTTTTCAAAGAAATGCCTTTAAATGCCCTGTTTTTCATTGGTATTTTTGTAAATAACAACTACATTTCTTAAAAACAAACATTTTATCAAACAGTATCTTTAAAAAACTATTTCTCCTATTTGTTTATTTTCTTGAAATACAGTTTCTAATAATCAGATTTTCTTTAATAAGAAAAAAACAAATTATTTTCTATTTTAATTTTTTTTATAATTTGTGGAAAGATAAAAGTGATATTTAAACAAAAACATCATTGATGTTTAAATCATTGGTGTTTAAATTATTGGTGTTTAAATCATTGGTGTTTAAATCATTGGTGTTTAAATGATTGATGTTTAAATCATTGGTGTTTAAATCATTGGTGTTTAAATCATTGGTGTTCAAATTATTGGCATTTAAATTATTGGTGTTTAAATCATTGGTGTTCAAATTATTGGCATTTAAATTATTGGTGTTTAAATCATTGGTGTGTAAATCATTGATGTTTAAATCATTGGTGTTCAAATTATTGGCATTTAAATTATTGGCATTTAAATTATTGGTGTTTAAATCATTGGTGTTTAAATCATTGGTGTTCAAATTATTGGCATTTAAATTATTGGTGTTTAAATCATTGGTGTGTAAATCATTGGTGTTTAAATCATTGGTGTTCAAATTATTGGCATTTAAATTATTGGCATTTAAATTATTGGTGTTTAAATCATTGGTGTTTAAATCATTGGTGTTTAAATCATTGATGTTTAAATCATTGGTGTTCAAATTATTGGCATTTAAATTATTGGTGTTTAAATCATTGGTGTGTAAATCATTGATGTTTAAATCATTGGTGTTCAAATTATTGGCATTTAAATTATTGGCATTTAAATTATTGGTGTTTAAATCATTGGTGTGTAAATCATTGGTGTTTAAATCATTGGTGTTCAAATTATTGGCATTTAAATTATTGGTGTTTAAATCATTGGTGTGTAAATCATTGGTGTTTAAATCATTGGTGTGTAAATCATTGGTGTTCAAATTATTGGCATTTAAATTATTGGCATTTAAATTATTGGTGTTTAAATCATTGATGTTTAAATCATTGGTGTTTAAATCATTGGTGTTCAAATTATTGGCATTTAAATCATTGATGTTTAAATCATTGGCATTTAAATTATTGGCGTTTAAATTATTGGTGTTTAAATCATTGATGTTTAAATCATTGGTGTTTAAATTATTGGCATTTAAATTATTGGCATTTAAATTATTGGTGTTTAAATCATTGGTGTGTAAATCATTGGTGTTTAAATCATTGGTGTTTAAATCATTGGTGTTCAAATTATTGGCATTTAAATTATTGGCATTTAAATTATTGGTGTTTAAATCATTGATGTTTAAATCATTGGTGTTTAAATCATTGGTGTTCAAATTATTGGCATTTAAATCATTGATGTTTAAATCATTGGCATTTAAATTATTGGCGTTTAAATTATTGGTGTTTAAATCATTGATGTTTAAATCATTGGTGTTTAAATTATTGGTGTTTAAATCATTGGTGTTTAAATCATTGGCATTTAAATTATTGGTGTTTAAATTATTGGTGTTTAAAATCATTGGTGTTTAAATCATTGGCATTTAAATTATTGGTGTTTAAATTATTGGTGTTTAAATCATTGATGTTTAAATCATTGGTGTTTAAATCATTGATGTTTAAATCATTGGTGTTTAAATCATTGGTGTTTAAATCATTGGCATTTAAATTATTGGCATTTAAATCATTGATGTTTAAATCATTGGCATTTAAATTATTGGTGTTTAAATTATTGGTGTTTAAAATCATTGGTGTTTAAATCATTGGTGTTTAAATCATTGGTGTTTAAATCATTGGCATTTAAATTATTGGTGTTTAAATTATTGGTGTTTAAAATCATTGGTGTTTAAATCATTGATGTTTAAATCATTGGTGTTTAAATCATTGATGTTTAAATCATTGGTGTTTAAAATCATTGGTGTTTAAATCATTGGTGTGTAAATCATTGGTGTTTAAATCATTGGTGTGTAAATCATTGGTGTGTAAATCATTGGTGTTTAAATCATTGGTGTTTAAAATCATTGGTGTTTAAATCATTGGTGTTTAAATCATTGGTGTTTAAAGCATTATTATTATTATTATAATTATTAATTATTAACTATTAACCAATCCCAGCGCAGAGTTTGGAACTACAGCCAATCACAGCGCAGGAGAGGCGGAGCCTGGCGGAATGCCAGTGGGGAATGAAGTAGCGCGAGGAGAAAAACCGAGGAAAGGAAAGTGATCAATAACTGCGGGTTTTGACGAGGTTGTTTTTTTGTTTTGCAACTTTCTAGGAATTCAATGTCCAAATTTACAGAAATAATAAAGCATAAAGCTTCATCACAGGCCTTTGATTAATTCATTAATTTAATGTAATCTTAATTAAATAAGAGTTCTGTTCTGTAAAGTCTGTGAAAGAGTCCACAGGTAAAGCAGGACACAGGTGCGCGCGATGCCCCAGACCTCCCGAACGCGTAGTGAGACGTGGAGGTGCGGGTCAGGTCGGAGGCTGGTCTGATGGGAAGGCAGAGTTCATTATTCGTGCAGGAAAGCGAAAGTGTTTCTGTTCATGGTTTTACTTTCGCTTTGACTCACTCCTCTGTGACACTCTTTTACTGCGCACATGTGAGCACACACACTCCGTCTCACTCCTCAGAGTGCCCATTAATCACTCTCCAGGCTCCAGGTCTGCTGACTGGCTCGGTGTAGACCACCCTGGCGCGCAGACCCCTCTCCGGCTGCGGTGTAAATGAGGTAAATATCACAGAACCGTGTTTTGGAGAAGCGAGGTTTAGCCTGGCTGGGGCTGGAGGTGGTGTGTGTTGCCCTGCTTGATGTAGCTGTGCTTTAGGGCGCCTTCAGCCATGGAGGAGAAAGGCAGACACATGCGACTCAGGGAATGGCTGATAGCCCAGATTGACAGTGGTCAGTATGCTGGTCTGAGCTGGGAGAACCCGGAGAAGACCCTGTTCAAGATCCCCTGGAAGCACGCAGCCAAGCAGGACTACAGGCAGGACGAGGACGCAGCGCTCTTCAGGGTGAGAGAACGTCCAGACCCGGCCTGACTCCACCGGGCCACTGATGACCCTTAGTTCTACCCGTCTGGGCCCTGTGTGAACTTCAGGGGAACCTAGTTGAGATCCTTCTTTTGGGGGGTGGTGGTGGTGGTGGTGGTGGAGTGTCAGCCTTCCCCAGTTTCAGTGGAGGACTGGGAACAGGATGAGGCAATACTGAGCTGTAAACTGAGAAACCCCAGCCTTTAAAGAACGTCATTGGTCCAAATTGGCTGAAGATCGGCCAGAGAAGTAACCACCTACCCCTCAAACTACACCCCTAAGAAGAGGTTCTTCACGGGTTCTGTTTAAAATGAGAACTCCAAGAATCGTTTGGATGTTTAAGTGGTTCTTAGAGTTTAAGAGATTTTAACTAGAACCTTTTAAAAATATTCTACACAGAACCATTTTAAAAGGGTTTGTAAAGAACCGCTTTTAACAAATCAAATATAGAACCATTTTAAAAGGTTCCATACAGAAACATATTTAAGAGAGTTTATATAGACCCAAATTCAAAGGTTCCATATAGAAACACTTTCAAAGATTGGATATAGAACCATTTTAAAAAGTTCTGTATATAACCATGGCCATTCAAAGAACCATTTAGAACCTTTAATGCCCCTCTGACTGTCCTAATGCCACTTTTACTTCTTTAATGCCACTCTGACTGTCCTAATGCCACTCTGGCTGTCCTAATGCCACTTTTACTTCTTTAATGCCACTCTGACTGTCGTAATGCCACTCTGGCTGTCCTAATGCCACTTTTTCTTCTTTAATGCCACTCTGACTGTCCTAATGCCACTCTGACTGTCCTAATGCCACTCTGGCTGTCCTAATGCCACCTTTACTTCTTTAATGCCACTCTGACTGTCGTAATGCCACTCTGGCTGTCCTAATGCCACTTTTACTTCTTTAATGCCACTCTGACTGTCCTAATGCCACTTTTACTTCTTTAATGCCACTCTGACTGTCCTAATGCCACTCTGACTGTCCTAATGCCACTTTTACTTCTTTAATGCCACTCTGACTGCCCTAATGCCACTCTGACTGCCCTAATGCCACTCTTACCGCTTTAATGCCACTCTGACTGTCCTAATGCCACTGTGACTGTCCTAATGCCACTTTTACTTCTTTAATGCCACTCTGACTGTCCTAATGCCATTCTGACTGTCCTAATGCCACTTTTACTTCTTTAATGCCACTCTGACTGCCCTAATGCCACTCTTACCGCTTTAATGCCACTCTGACTGTCCTAATGCCACTCTGACTGTCCTAATGCCATTCTGACTGTCCTAATGCCACTTTTACTTCTTTAATGCCACTCTGACTGTCCTAATGCCATTCTGACTGTCCTAATGCCACTTTTACTTCTTTAATGCCACTCTGACTGTCGTAATGCCACTCTGGCTGTCCTAATGCCACTTTTTCTTCTTTAATGCCACTCTGACTGTCCTAATGCCACTCTGACTGCCCTAATGCCACTCTGACTGTCCTAATGCCACTTTTACTTCTTTAATGCCACTCTGACTGCCCTAATGCCACTCTGACTGCCCCAATGCCACTCTTACCGCTTTAATGCCACTCTGACTGTCCTAATGCCACTTTTACTTCTTTAATGCCACTCTGACTGCCCTAATGCCACTCTTACCGCTTTAATGCCACTCTGACTGTCCTAATGCCACTCTGACTGTCCTAATGCCATTCTGACTGTCCTAATGCCACTTTTATTTCTTTAATGCCACTCTGACTGTCCTAATGCCATTCTGACTGTCCTAATGCCACTTTTTCTTCTTTAATGCCACTCTGACTGTCCTAATGCCACTCTGACTGCCCTAATGCCACTCTTACCGCTTTAATGCCACTCTGACTGTCCTAATGCCACTGTGACTGTCTTAATGCCACTTTTACTTCTTTAATGCCACTCTGACTGTCCTAATGCCATTCTGACTGTCCTAATGCCACTTTTACTTCTTTAATGCCAATCTGACTGTCCTAATGCCACTTTTACTTATTTAATGCCACTCTGACTGTCCTAATGCCACTTTTACTTCTTTAATGCCAATCTGACTGTCCTAATGCCACTTTTACTTATTTAATGCCACTCTGACTGTCCTAATGCCACTTTTACTTCTTTAATGCCAATCTGACTGTCCTAATGCCACTTTTACTTATTTAATGCCCATCTGACTGTCCTAATGCCACTCTAACCGCTTTAATGCCACTCTGACTGTCCTAATGCCACTTTTACTTCTTTAATGCCACTCTGACTGTCCTAATGCCACTCTAACCGCTTTAATGCCACTGTGACTGTCCTAATGCCACTTTTACTTCTTTAATGCCACTGTGCTACAGTGAAGGCTGTAGTGGAGGTGAAGAGGATGTTTTATATGGAGATGAACGAAGTAAGTTGTGTTTTCATTTTGTGACTGATCGTCTCCAGGCCTGGGCCGTGTATAAGGGAAAGTATCGGGAGGGCAAGGATAAACCGGACCCCTCTGCGTGGAAGACGCGACTCCGGTGCGCCCTCAACAAGAGTATGGACTTCCAGGAGGTTCCAGAGCGCAGCCAGCTGGACATCTCAGAACCATACAAAGTGTACCGCGTCCTGGAGGACACCGAGAAACCCACAGGTACATCTCCCTCTCTCTGTCTGTCCTTCTGTCCTTCTGTCCTTCTTTATTTACTTTTTTTACTTTTTTTTTTCTTTAAAAAATAAATAGGCTGCCATTTTGCCAATCTCTCTCTCTCTCTCTGTCTCTGTCTCTGTCTCTCTCTCTCTGTAATGTAGAGCCTGCCCCGAATGCAGTGAAGGCACAGATCAGCCAGTTGGCCCGGGTGCTGAGAGAACCTAATGCTGTTCAGGTAACGCCGGTTTTGCACAGAGCTGTAACTGCAGGTAGCCACTGCTGGCTGGAAATCCCCTGATTCTGAGGGTGTGAACTCGAATGTGAATGTGGAACTGAGACTGTGATTCAGAAATTGTATTCCGCCATCTAGTGGACGGAACTGAACAGCACTGGCTGTGAGGATGTATAAATGCAGCTTTATCACATTGGGGAGCGACTTTAAGGTGGATCACCTGGGCTGCCCCACACTGAGAATAAGAGTGACCAAAAACTTTTGACCAGCAGTGTAAGCCATTTTATACAGTTTAATGTTCTCATTGCAGGGTGGTGAACAAGCGGAATCAAAAAATAACGGAGTATCAAACGGTCAGTTCTTACCCTTATCGTAATGTGTAATTTAGATTTAAGAAGAGTAATTAATTACATGAATGATCTTTTGGAATTAAATGAGCTGTGTTCTGCATTAAACTGTGTTTAAACCCAGTATATAAATTTAGAGATTATACTCTGTGTGTGTAGGAAGTGCACAGAGACGTGTGGACGGGAAGTTGGACCTGCTCTGCACTAATGATGCTGCTGGCTATGAGAACTCCAGTGCTCCAGTGTATTTCTACATGTTGCAACCTCAGGGTTCCATCTCAGGTGAGAACCTTCATTAGCGAGCCGCTGCCAGGCCAACGAGACCTGGCAATCCTTAAGAAGTCCGGTTAGAGTGCAAGATGTAAACATGTAGGGCCGTTTTCACAGACCTAATGTTCAGAATTTCACAAATTCTGCTTCTCTAAAACAACATTCTCCAAACCCTTTCACACCCTGATGCCCTGATGCCACAGTGGCAGTGCTCATGCCACTCTTAATAGAGCCTGCTGTGATGTTCATGTGAACTCATGATCTTTAGAAACTCTAATGCCACTCTTTCTGCCCCAATGCCACTTAACTTCTAGGATGCCATTCTCACTGCTTTAATGCCACTCTGTCTGCTCTAATGCCACTCTGACTGCCCCAATGCCATTTTACCTTTATATTTACGATTATGGCATTTAGCTGACGCTCTTATCCAGAGCGACTTACAAGGTTACTGGTATTACACAGGTGAGCCAATGTAGTGTTAGGAGTCTTGCCCAAGGACTCATTGGTGTAGCACAGCATAGTCACCCAGACCGAGAATTGAACCCCATTCTTCCACATGGTGTAGTAGCCAATATGCAGGTAGTGGTGTTATCTGTTGCGTCACACCAACCATTTAACTTCTAAGAAGCCATTCTCACTGCTCGAAAGCCACTCTGACTGTCCCAATGCCACTTAACTTCTATGATGCCATTCTCGCTACTTTAATGCCACTCTGACTGTCCCAATGCCACTTAACTTCTATGATGCCATTCTCGCTACTTTAATGCCACTCTGACTGTCCCAATGCCACTTAACTTCTATGATGCCATTCTCGCTACTTTAATGCCACTGTGTCTGCTTGAAGGCCGCTCTGACTGCCCAATGCCATTTAATTCTATGATGTCATTCTCAATGCTTTAATGCCACTTTGTCTGCTTGAATGCCACTCTGAGTGCCCCAATGCTTTAATGCTACTGACTATCCTAATGCCATTATCAATGCTCTAAATCTTACACTAGATGTTCCAGTGCCACTCACGTTGCTGTAATGCCACTTTTACAGTTTTAATGCCAGTTTAATTGCTCTAATGGCAGTCTAACTGCTATAATGCTATTATTAATGCTCTCAATGCCACTGACTTTCCTAATCCAATGCTCTAAATGGCACTCGGGCTGCTCTAATGCCACTTACATTGCTCTAATGCCTCTGATTGCTCGAATGCCACTCTCATTACATCAGTGTCATTCGTACTGTTCTAACGGCACACTGATTACTCTAATGTCACTCTGATTGCCATAATACTACAGTGGCAGCTCCAAAATGCCACTTACACAACATACCACATTGTTTGCCCTAATGCCACTCTTAGTGCTGCAGTAGTACCTGTGGCTATCCTAATGCCACTCTGATTGCAGCAATGCCTCTCTTATAGTCTGAATTCTACACTGACTGCCCCAATGCCCTAATCTCACTCAGAATACCCTAATGCCACTCTAATAGCCTGAATGCTACACTGACTGTTGCAGTGCCACTTTGACAGCCCTAGTGCCACTCTAAATGCCCTAATGCACTAGCCTGAATGCCACACTTACTGCCCTTATGCCACTTTAACAGAACTAATGCCACTCAGAATGCCCTAATGCTACTTTAATAGTCTGAATGCCACACTGACTGTTCCGATGCCACTGTGACTGGGCATGTTTTATAGATAACAATGTGTCATACAGGGACAGAAACCACATAAACAAGTCTGTTACAGATTAACTAATGATTTGAACTGTATTGGCGTGTAGAATTGTATTAATGCCATTTGAATGTGTGTGTGTGTGTGTGTGTGTGTGTGTACAGATTTCAGACTGCAGGTGCGATTGTTGTACCACGGTCATCTGGTGAAGGAACTCATCAGCTTGTCTGCTGAAGGCTGTTTTGTCCTGCAGGGGTCGCCCCCGGTGGGCAGCGAGAGGATTTACGGGCCGTGTGCAGCTGAGAAGGTTTTCTTCCCACCGCTGGATGTGATGTCTTTCGGCCCGGGCATCGTAGACGCCATGAGCCGCCTCCTGCCCCACCTGGAGAAAGGTGTGCTGGTGTGGGTGGCTCCGGACGGTGTTTATATCAAACGCTTCTGCCAGGGTCGGGTGTACTGGGACGGGCCATTGGCTGAGCACAGAGAAAAACCCAACAAGCTGGAGAGAGAGCGGACGTGCAAGTTAATGGACATGCAGATATTTCTACAAGGTGAGAATGAGGAGGATGAAGGGCATGAGCCCGGTCCATGGAAGACATGGAAACACTAGCCAATAGCTCAGATGCTCCCTCCTAGATCTTCCTCCATCAGCTGTGAGTGGTGTTATTATTGAACAGTGGAAGAGTTTAGGAGGAACAGCTCACAGAGAGCAGCTCAGCCACCGAGTGTCAGTCAGACCACGTAAAGTTACAGAGCGGGGTCAGGGCCGAGTGCTGAGCTCAGAGCAGAGTGCAGAAAAGCCTCCAACTGACTCAGTAACTGCAGCAGAGCTCCAGACCTCAGAGCAAAGGGGGACCAGCTCCACATTAATAATGCCTATGGGTTTAGAATGGGGGTCAGAAAAGCTCCTGGAGGTGGAATATGGAGGTGTCCCGATACTTTTGTCCATGTAGTGCAGTAATAGTGTTTTGAGGAAATGCTGATTGAAATGTATTGTGATTATTAATTAATGTCAGTAATGGTTTAAGGTTTTAGGATTTTGACTTTTCCTCATTGTTCTGCGGCCTGCAGAGTTACATCGCCATCTACACAGTATGGGACCAAAGCCTCGCTATGAGATTGACCTGTGCTTTGGAGAGGAGTTTCCTGACAGCAGCCAACCAAAGAGCAAGAAGCTCATCACAGCACAGGTTGGTGCTCAGATATGATCTGCAACTTTTTAAATCTATATAAACAAAGCGTAGCTAAATGCCCAGTGTACTGTAGTGAAGAGTGTGATTGAGCAGTAAGGCTTGTCCAATTTAGGTTGTGCAAAGTGGGTTTGTTTGAGTGAGGGTGGAGCTGAGTGGGTGGGGTTTGTTTGAGAGGTGGTGGGTTCGGGTGGGTGGGGTTTGTTTGAGTAACAGTGAAGTGGAGTGAATGGGGTTTGTTTGAGAGGTGGTGTGTTTGAGTGGGTGGGGTTTGTTTGAGTGAGGGTGGAGCTGAGTGGGTGGGGTTTGTTTGAGAGGTGGTGTGTTTGAGTGGGTGGGGTTTGTTTGAGTAACAGTGAAGTGGAGTGAGTGGGGTTTGTTTGAGAGGTGGTGTGTTTGAGTGGGTGGGGTTTGTTTGAGAGGTGGTGTGTTTGAGTGGGTGGAGTTTGTTTGACTAACAGTGAAGTGGAGTGAGTGGGGTTTGTTTAAGTAAGGGTGGAGCTGAGTGGGTGGGGTTTGTTTGAGTAGATGGTGGGTTTGGGTGAGTGGGATTTGTTTAAGTAAAGGATAAAGGTGCACGTATTCGTAAGGTTGGAGCTAAGTGGGTGGAATTTGAGAGGTGGTGTGTTTGGGTGAGTGGGGTTTGTTTGAGTAGGCGGGGCTTGTTTATGTGGGTGGGGATTGTTTGAGTGAAGGTGGGGCTGAGTGGGGGGGTGTTTGAGAGATGGTGGTTTTGGGTGAGTGGGGTTTGTTTGAGTAGGATGGGTGGTGTTTGAGTGGGTGTTTTTTTTGAGTAAGGGTGGAGCTGGTTGGGTGGAGTTTGATTGAGTGGGTGGGACTTGTTTGTTGGAGATGCGCAGAGGAAGCTGGGTCTGGATGAAGCCTCTCCGGACTGCAGTACACACTCACACACACTGGTGTAACCCAGCCCTGGAGTCTCGACGCCTTCTCACTTTGCAGGTGTCAGTGTTCCCCTGCTCTAACACACCTGAATCAGCCCTGCAGCTAATTATCAGCCCCTGCGCTGAGTCAGGTGTGGCAGAGAAAACACAGAAGTGAGAGTTTCTGGGGAGAGCGAGCTTCAGCTGTCTCATCAGAGCTGGAGAAGATCATATGCCTGCTTCCACAGCAGGAGTAACCCGATCTGCTCTCAGCCCTGCGTATTAAAGCGTCCGGATGATGGAAAACCAGACCTCTCCGAATGAAAGAGTTTGGTGTAGCACATTTACATACGCTACCCCTTTCAGTGTGCAGCCGTTTAGCCCCGCCCACCCAAATGTTTCAGGGTCGATTGCTTTTTGAGTAAAACAGATTATGATTAAACTACAGATAAACTATACAACAGATTTATTATACTAATGTTTAATTCTTATATTTATTATATAATAAACTAACATGACTGAAATACCTGACTTAATTCAGTTCTGTTATAAATATAATACCATTAAATGAAGTACAGTACAGTTAAATACAGTACAGTTAAATACAGTAGTGTATTGAGTACAGTAGTTAAATACAGTACAGGTAAATACAGTACAGTTAAATACAGTAGTGTATTGAATACAGTACAGTTAAATACAGTAGTTAAATACAGTAGTGTATTGAGTACAGTAGTTAAATACAGTACAGGTAAATACAGTAGTTAAATACAGTAGTGTATTGAGTACAGTAGTTAAATACAGTACAGTTAAATACAGTAGTTAAATACAGTAGTGTATTGAGTACAGTAGTTAAATACAATACAGGTAAATACAGTACAGTTAAATACAGTAGTGTGTTGAATACAGTACAGTTAAATACAGTAGTTAAATACAGTAAGGTATTGAGTACAGTAATTAAATACTATAATGAAGTAATTTTGATTGAAGGTTGTTGTTTGACCTGGTGCAGTTTTTTTAGCCACCAGCAGAGGGAGGCACAAACAGCCAAATCACTCTCTCTCTCTGTCTCTCTCTGTCTCTCTCTCTCTCTCTGTCTCTCTCTGTCTCTCTCTCTCTCTCTCTCTCTCTCTCTCTCTCTCTCTCTCTCTCTCTCTCCCTCCTCCGCCTCTCTCTCTCGCCCTCTGTGTAGGTGGTGCCCTTATTTGCTAAAGAGTTGTTTCAAAGGTTCTCGGCCGCTCAGGATCAGAGTGTGTACGGAAGAACCAGCACCGAAATCCACAACTTCCAGAACATCCAGAACATAGAGCTGCCAGTGATTGAAGCCAGGAGAGGAGCAGAGCTCCAGAAGTAAGACCCCCCCTCTCACTTCTAAGGAGGGGGGGGGGGTGGTATATGTTTTTTAAAGAATCAAACAGCAGTTTTTTTTTTACAGCTACAGACCAACTGTGATTAAAGGACAGCTTCAGTCAGAAATGCTAATGCTGCTAAAAACGAATGAAAGTGAACAGCCACCAGTTAGCATTGTTAGCTAATTATTGGCTGCGGGCTTATAGTTAGTGATAGCATGTTAGCATGTTTGCTGGAGCTGTACCTTTGGGACGGGCCAGTACCTTTTTTTTATTATTATTATTATTTTTATTACTCTTAAAGAGCCGCATCACTGAAACCTGAGTCATTCTTGTTTTTGTTTTGTTTAACTCTTTGATGTCGTGTAAACATTGTTAAAGCTTCAGAGCCGAAATATGGAAACTAGATATTTAAATATCCCCCTGTTTAGATTACAGCAGTTTAGCTCCACCCCATTCACACTAAAGCTATGAGGAAGCTCATTTACATATGAGTCTTAAAGCCAGTCCAGTTTGCCAATAGCATCTTAGTGTTGTGTGGTAGAGAGAGAGAGAGAGAGAGCGCTTCATGCGATGCTTGCTTGACCATTTAAGCACATTTACACTATATGAGATTTTTTCACCCTAATTTTTGTTGTCAGGCGGAGTTGACAGGTACCATGTCCATGTGGGGTCTGTGTGGGTGGCCCAACTGGGCACCAGGACGTTTTGTCTATGGGTTGGCCATGTTGGCCCCACATATAGATGCCCACTAGGGTCAGTGATGCGACCATGATGGGCCCTAGATTGGGCCAAGGCCGTCAATCCCTGCATTCCTAAGTGTAGCTCCGCCTACAGCAGAGTAAGGGTTAAAATCTTTAGAGGAGCAAAACATGATGGAAAATGGACAGAGCTGTTTTGACATAAAAACATATAAAGATGGGCGGAGCTACACATCATACTGCAACCAGCAGAGGTGCTAGACCTGTGGTTGCATCACTTTAGAGAGACGTTCTCTGTCCATAAGCGCTGTAATTACGGCTGTTTTGGACCACAGCAGTGTTGCAGAGACCAGCCGTCCACTGACATTTAGTGGAATCCATTCCTGCATATTCTCCGGCCCACTGGCTGCCACACAACCCTTCCAAAACCAGGCTTAACAGTTGACCAAAGGTTCCCAAACATACCATCAGTTTTTGTTACTTTATGAAATGTGATGAGGTCTCTTCTGTGTGGATCATGTTTCTATGTAGATCACCAGTAGAAAGCTGCACCACCCCTCCTGTGTCACATTCCTGCAGGTCTGGGTAAGGGTGGGGTGGGGTTGCTTTTCCTTTCGATTCAGCATATGAGTTATGATGTTTTCTTGGTCCTCCAGATGTGGCCTCGACTTCCAACTTCCATGATCAACTTCCATGATCGTCTTAATTGCAAGTCTGCTTTGATACCTTTTTTATAGGCTTATGTTGCTTTGGACATAAATAAGTCTGAGCTACTGATGCACACAGATGCTTAGAGCAGCCTGTGGGCCTAATGAGTACAACTAGAAAGGTGTCCAAACTTTTGCATGGGTCACAATATATTTTTTTAGTAGTCAGATAAAGTAATTAGCATGGACTAAAATGTAATATTTCATAGGATAGGCTGTTTATGTCTTTTCACGTCCAAAAGCTATATAATACACAATTTGGACAAAAGTATTTGGACATCTGCTCGTTCGTGGTTTCTTCTGAAATCAAAGGTATTAAAAAGAGTTTCTCCTACTTTTGTTGGAGTAACTGTCTCTACTGTCCAGAGCAGATGACTTTCTACTAGATTTTAAAGGAACATTGCTGTGAGGATTTGATTGCATTCAGCATCAAAAGCACATAATTCCAGAGTCATTCCTGTATATGTGTTTGCATCTGTCAGAACAAGCTTTTGAATATAAATGTATAGTCTGCTATACATGAGGCTTTATTACTCATGTGCTGCAGTGTATGAGGAGGTGAGCCTGAAGTGCTATATAGCAAACTACTGTAGCTGTACTGGGAGCGGAGGTTTGGGTTTCTGTAAAGTATCTCTCATCTGTCTAACGGTTCTTAATGTTATTCTGATGCTAAAGGTGGGGTTTGTGTTTCTGTGCGTTATCTTTAACCATGATGGTGTTAATGATCAGATTCTACAGTGTGGACTGTGTTAACAGCCGGGTTTCCATTCCAACCTTCCATTCCACAGATTATGCCCAAAATATGTGCTTCTTCCATCCACTGCAGTTCTGCGCAGACACTGGCGTAGTCGCCGTGATCAGGAGCTGCATCTACTGAACCTGTTCCGCTCTTAGCAGAGTCATCTTTACGGCTGTTTGCGATCTTTTTGCGGCTGGTCAGTCGTCTGCAGTTCAGAGACGCTGGGCAGGGCGAACAGTGGCCCACCCGATGAGGGCTGACACACCAGACAGTTCTGGAAGAGCAGTCTAGGGGGCAGTGGTGCTTAGCTGTGGTTAGAGCTCCAGGCTATTGATGACAGGGTTGTGGGTTCGACACCCGGGCTCTGCTCCCCGGGTGCTGGAATTGTCTGCCCACCACTCTGGCTGTGTGTGTGTGTTTACTACCACAGATGGGTCAAATGAGGAGAACACATTTATCTGTATTTAGCAATTTGACATATTAAAATAAATAAAATAATAAATGTCCACCCGACCCTACAGTGCTAAGTAACACCTTTTTGGCAGATCACACACAGCAGCTCGAAGCCGCTTTGTCCTTTTTTCAGGAATTTAAGCTTCTTTTCGTTGCAGAATTCTTTAATTTTGTATGTTTTGGATCAGTGTCTTGTAGCACGGGGCAGCCGTCCACTGACATTTAGCGGAAACCATTCTTCCATCTACTCTGGACCACTGGCTGCCACGCAACCTCACCATGCTGAACAGTTGACCAGTTATCAGACCAGCTTTGGATTCAGTGTGTACTGATGGGACCATCTGTAGGGTCAGTCGTTTTCCCAGTGAGTGCTTAATAGTCAGTGAGCCAAGCGACATTCTAGCTTTGTGTAAAATATTTTTTTATTTTATATCAAATTTTTATTTTATTTTATTTTATTGTTTGATTTTTTGTACGTGGTGAAACCTGCTACTGTATATATCTAGACTGGGTTCCTCATTGGAACAACTGTGTGTGTGTGTGTGTGTATGTGTGTGTGTGTGTTGTGTCATTTGAAGAGAAGAAATATTGACACGGATCACAATACTGACAATTCAGGCTCCATATTATTAAACCACAAAATCTAGAGCATCTGTTGTGATTAGCAGAGTTCAAAAGGTCATATACCTTTACATATCAGCCTTATATACCTGTACATACACAATGTAGTTACCCCGATCATGTATTTATTTAATCATCATCAGTAATATCTTTAATCTCCTGTCTGTAATCTGAGTTTCTTGTTACCAGGGATGCAATAAATGTCTCAAAAGCATGTAAATCTATAAAGCGTTCTTTTATTTCTAGCGAACACTGTATTACAGTCTCACAAGTTTAAAAATATACAATTTTATAGCTATACATTTATAAAGGAAAAAATAACATTCTCATTTTTTTGGAAAAAAAAATAAACAACAACAAAAACAAAACAAAAACAAACTGAAAAAGAGACTCTAAAGTGAAAGAGTGTGCTTAATTAAGAATTGATACCCGTATCTGAGTTCAAAATACTTTCCATAGTCTTTTCATTTCTTCCCTGCTCTCGATCGTACAGAAACATAAAAAAAAGTCTGGGTGGGGGGGCGGGTGGGGCGAGGTTGGGACGATAGCACATTGCGAGGTCAAGTGCTCTCACAAAGCATCACTTTCCAATATGTTATTAGCACCGTTAAAACGCTTCTCGTGGACGACTGGTGGAAACACCCTGGGGGACGCTCGGGATCGCCGGCTTTTGTCTCTTTGTTTTTGTTTTTTTCGTTCTTTAGTGTCTTTTCCCTTTATAAGAACACATTGGAGCGTAATGCTAAGTCGAACCAGCATGTTGACCCCACACTGATAAGCTTGGCTAAAGGTTGCTGATACATTCACCTCGCCTGCCAGACTGAAGGCCGAGCTCAGTTCAGAAGCGTGAAAAAAACTGCATTTAACCATAAAAGTAACCATAAACTTTATAACCTTTATATATATATTTATATATTTATTTATATAGCATGTTCGTATAACACCTGTAATAAGATATATATTCATATATATATATCATATATATATTCATATATATATATCATATATATATATATATATATATATCATATACACTATATGGACAAAAGTATTGGGACACCTGCTCGATCACTGTTTCTTCTGAAGTCAAGGTTATTAAAAATAGTTGGAGCAACTGTCTCTACTGTCCAGAGAAGAAGAAAGCTTTCTACTAGATTTTGGAGGAGGAGCATAGCTGTGAGGATTTGATTGCATTCAGCGGCAAGAGTGTTTGTGCTCATCATCCCCAACTTAACTGGATGGAGCTGTTCTTCCACTGCTCCACAGCTCCTCAATGCTGGGGGGCTTTATACCCCTCTAGCCCACACCTGGCATTATTAGGCAGCATGGAGCCAATAGGGTCATGATGTTGATCTGCTCCAGAGAGTCCTATTCTATTGGCAGTACTTCTGTTCTACAGGGACTAGACAAGCTGTGTGTGCATTTGCACATCTGTGTCAGCAATAGGTGCAGCTTAATATAGCTGAATGCATCATTAGAAGGGGTGTCCACAAACTTTTGGACATATAGTGTATATTTGTATTTTTTCTCCATCCATTATTAATAACTTTATAATACTGAAAAGATTTACCCTGAAGAAAGAAACACTGTCAGTAGGCATGGAAACCACCATTACTAGAACAGACAGTTAACCGCGTGGCGTCAAAGACAGGTGATTCTGATTGTCTCACAAACAGACGCGTTTTGGGCTTCACTAGCATTGCTCTGCCCTCCCTTCCACACCCGTGTTAGCCAATAAGACGACAGAAAGAAGGGAGGCCAGCTCTTGAGGCCATGGCTCTTCCAGAGTAACCATGAGGTCACCAGTAAAAGCGAGTTTGTGCTGTGTGCCGTTAGCTCCGGTCCGAGCGGAGGTGAGCGGTTGTGGTTGTGTGTTGAGGATTTGTGCAGAGAGCTACGTTCACATTACAGACCTTAATTCGGCTCAGTCCAGATTTACCCTGCTCACGTTCATGCTTCCACACTGACCTTCTGAAGTCAGGAATCACTGCTCACGTTAATGTGTGTTTTTTTCGTTAATTTTTAAATAATATTTACAATGCAGTTACATCAGAAATTGTGTTAATAATGTATTTTTGGGGTTGTCAGACACTAGAGGGCGCTCTCAAACACTCCAAAATTAATGGGTTACAAAGGAGACTTTGTGCTAAACCGGAATTTCTGCACTCAGTGGCAGTCATGCCAACCAATCAGCAAGCAGTGCTTACTTTCACAAATGTAAAAAATAATATTTAAACATTTTTAGCTGTTCAGCTCCATTCACTCCCAGTCATTAAGCACGCTCTCTCTCTCTGGTGCCCTCTAGTATTTTGCAGTCCTGTTTTTGGTATAAGGAGGGACTAGCTCTGGTATAAGATAACTAGCTCCAGTTAAATATTCTAAACTACACCAATGCTTTACATTTGATTCATTTTTTCCAAGTATTAATAAAGAACAAGAAGGTATTGAATGATAAACAGTTGTATATTTACAATATGTTTAAGACCATTTGTGAAGCTGTGACAGGATATAGGCTAAAAGCTTGCTGAGATTTAAACACATTGAAATTTAAAATATTTATTTTGTTTAAAAATATTTTTAAGACATATTTTGTTTTTGAAATGTATTTAATACATTTCTCAAATAAATGGATAAAATATACATTTTATGAAGAACTACCTTTGATTTCCTAAAAGGCTGTGACAGGATGTTAGCTAAAAGCTTACTGAGATATATTAATATATATATATATATATATATATATATATATATATATATATATATATATATATACAATAACAAATATGTATTATATATTTATAAATTTTTATTACAACTTAATTATAGATATTAACATTATTTGAAATGTATAAAACATCAATTTAACGAAGAACCACATCCAGAAAAACTCTTTCAGCGCAGGGTTCTTCAGAGATGTTTGAGTAAAGAACTTTTATAAGATTTCAAAAAGATTTCTGCTCATGATGTAAGAACTTTCTGTAAGAAATTTGGGTTAGAAGTTGTAGAAATCTTTTTAAACGGGCCCTTTTAGGGAAGCAAAAGTGGTCCTTCTGTGAACTTTATGTGCTCGTGGGTTTTAGCGAAGCTGTTTTTCAGGAATGTGTTGTTAAAAAAAGTGATTCCAAACTTTTCAATGGTAGCGTAAGTTACCCGCACCTGTAACACTGTGGGAACAGCTGGGCCGTGAAACCGTGGGCTGTCCATCGCTGTCCAATGAAAAGCCTGTATCTCCATCTGAACCCTGTTGCTGCTCTGAACACTGTAAATAGCTTTAAATGAACGGACCAATAGAAACGCTCTAAATCACTTTTAATAAACTCTACTGCTTTATTTTACATTGGCTTACTTTCAAAGCTAATTGTCTCCTGTACAGTAAACATTTCGGATATACATGGTTTTCATTGGACAGCGACAATATCAGATTTATATACCAGCTTTTTATCACTTTAAAGAAATGATTATTTTGATATTGATATTTGAGTCTGACCTCGTCATTATGGAAACACTGCAAAAATAACAACTTAGCCACTGAAATTTGCTTAAATCTGCTCTAAATATGATCAAATTATCCAACTTATTATTTTTCATTTGCACTTATTTGAAGGGATTTTATTTCTAATGAAAGTGGCATATTTTCTATTTCACTGGCAGATCATTCTGTTTGTTTGAAATATTATTTCTTGAATTAAGTAAAAATATCTGCCGCTCTGGTAGGTAAAATGATTTAGAGAACTATGATAACTACAGTAATCACAAAATGAGAAATATTAGACTACATTTAGGAGAACTGTACTTGCTGAGGTTCACTGTATGGACAAAAGTATTGGGACACCTGCTCATTTTCTTCTGAAATCAAGGGTATTAAAAAGAGTCTCTACTGTCCAGAGAAGGAGACTTCCTACTAGCATTACTGTGAGGATTTGATTGCATTCAGCGACAAGAGTGCTACTAAATACACCTCATCATCCCCATCAAAAGTACTGGATGGAGCTCCTCCACCATCATTCCAGAGAGCACAGTTCTTCCACTGCTCCACAGCTCCTCAATGCTGGGGGGCTTTATACCCCTCTAGTCCACACCTGGCATTAGGCAGCATGGAGCCATTAGGGTCATGATGTTGATCTGCTGAATACATTCATTAGAAGGGGTGTCCACAAACTTTTGCACATACAGTGTATCATCTTCTGCAGTGTGTAATCGTATGTCTAACTGCTGTTTACTGTGAGGTATCTTTGAAGTGAGAAACTGAATTTCTGCCTTTTGAAACTCTGTAATGTGAACGCAGCCAAAGTGGCTCAAACCTGAAGGGAGAAGATCAGACTTTTGCCCCAAAAAACACATTTTTAAGCCTAAAAATGGGATTTGTGCCACTTCCCGACCCTGCGATGTGAACGTAGCCTCACTGCTGTCTCACTCGCTTGCAGCCTTGAGGTAAATCCGGGCGGGTCCTGTCTCCGGCCTGCAGCTCGGGGGCGGACCAGCGTCTCTTTCGGGGGCGCGGCTTCTCTTGGCCCCGCGAGTCAGAAGGTGGGATTTGGGTGGACGGAGGACGAGGAGGTGCAGGGGGCGGGGGCATCCTTTCTGAGCCATGCGCTCTGACCTGCGTGACCTCTGACCCCGCGGCGGCGTGGATGTGCCCGTGTTGTGCCCGGGAGTTGTGGGCACGGTTTGAGGTGGGCTGTGCTGAGGTGGGCGTCGGGGTCAATGCCAGGCAGACGTCGCCTGTGCTTAGCTGGCGGCAGGGCAGGCCGTAGAGCTGTGCGCTCCGCTGGGGGCTGCAAGAAGACCACCCGCGGTCCCTCACGAAGAATGGATACTCCTCTAAAACGGTCAGTAATTCCTGCCAAACACAAAATCAACAAACAGGAAACTTGTTAATGCAACAGTCTTGACTGTGAGCGGTGCCAGCTACCACTCTTAATGCCCCAGCCTAGACTCCGAGTAACACGAACTGCCACTCGCCAAGAAAAGCACAGGACCAAAAACGGATCCCCCTCTGGGCGTGAAGTAGCAGACCAAAAACACCGAACTACACTCGCAACCACTGAGGGGGACGGCACGGCACCACCACTATCCAAAACTGTTGGTAAACATCAAAGCCCTTTCTTCCTTCCTGTGTGATCTGTAATCTGCCGTAATCGTATCGCCTCTGTCAGAACAAAACCTTCTATCTCCAGAACAGCAGCTTTACAGCATTTCTACTGGCCCAGTCATCATTAAATTCTGATAAAGTATAAAGTAGTATAAACTGCAGAGTGTCTACCTGTAATTAACTTTATATAACATTAGAATAAACCCAAACAGTGATCAGTGAGAGTGTCTACCTGTAATTAACTCTATATAACATTAGAATAAACCCAAATAAACATAAAGGCAGCGGTCAGTGAGAGTGTCTACCTGTAATTAACTCTATATAACATTAGAATAAACCCAAATAAACATAAAGTCAGCGGTCAGTGAGAGTGTCTACCTGTAATTAATTCTATATAACATTAGAATAAACCCAAACAGCGACCAGTGAGAGTGTCTACCTGTAATTAACTCTATATAACATTAGAATAAACCCAAATAAACATAAAGTCAGCGGTCAGTGAGAGTGTCTACCTGTAATTAACTCTATATAACATTAGAATAAACCCTAATAAACATAAAGTCAGAGGTCAGTGAGAGTGTCTACCTGTAATTAACTCTATATAACATTAGAATAAACCCAAATAAACATAAAGTCAGCGGTCAGTGAGAGTGTCTACCTGTAATTAACTCTATATAACATTAGAATAAACCCTAATAAACATAAAGCCAGCGGTCAGTGAGAGTGTCTACCTGTAATTAACTCTATATAACATTAGAATAAACCCAAATAAACATAAAGTCAGTGGTCAGTGAGAGTGTCTACCTGTAATTAACTCTATATAACATTAGAATAAACCCAAATAAACATAAAGGCAGCGGTCAGTGAGAGTGTCTACCTGTAATTAACTCTATATAACATTAGAATAAACCCAAATAAACATAAAGTCAGCGGTCAGTGAGAGTGTCTACCTGTAATTAATTCTATATAACATTAGAATAAACCCAAACAGCGACCAGTGAGAGTGTCTACCTGTAATTAACTCTATATAACATTAGAATAAACCCAAATAAACATAAAGTCAGCGGTCAGTGAGAGTGTCTACCTGTAATTAACTCTATATAACATTAGAATAAACCCTAATAAACATAAAGTCAGAGGTCAGTGAGAGTGTCTACCTGTAATTAACTCTATATAACATTAGAATAAACCCAAATAAACATAAAGTCAGCGGTCAGTGAGAGTGTCTACCTGTAATTAACTCTATATAACATTAGAATAAACCCTAATAAACATAAAGCCAGCGGTCAGTGAGAGTGTCTACCTGTAATTAACTCTATATAACATTAGAATAAACCCAAATAAACATAAAGTCAGTGGTCAGTGAGAGTGTCTACCTGTAATTAACTCTATATAACATTAGAATAAACCCAAATAAACATAAAGTCAGCGGTCAGTGAGAGTGTCTACCTGTAATTAACTCTATATAACATTAGAATAAACCCAAATAAACATAAAGTCAGTGGTCAGTGAGAGTGTCTACCTGTAATTAACTCTATATAACATTAGAATAAACCCTAATAAACATAAAGTCAGCTGTCAGAATGTATTATTAGTAGTTTTGACAAGAATTATTATATATATTTCGGATTTGGTGTAGAAGTGTTCTTCACACACCTACTTAAAGATACAGTTCATACACTCAATTAGTTTAGAAACCTGACCTGGTTCTTCTACAGTGTCACTTTCATAGTTTAGAGAGTGGTTGGAATGAAAGGTTACTGTAAAGGTTGAGGGTGTTTTATTTTTAGTTGGATTTTCCTGTCTTCCTAATCTGCTCCTGTACTTTTGCACATCCTTCAGGCTGTGTGCTTCTCATTGGCAGCTGTGAATGCAGCTGTTATCTGTGACTGTGGAAGATCCCCTCGTGAAGAAGCTGAGGAATTGTCTCGTTCGGATTGGGAGGTGTGTGTCTCACAGATCTGGTGGTGCTGAAGTTTGGCCTGACTGGAGCTCACACTCCACACTAAACCTGAGAAAACAGCTACTCTAAATATAGCTGTGAGCAGTAATTACGGGGCCCGGTACGGATGGGGAACCGTCGATATGAGGCTGAGTCTTTAAGGAGAAGTGAAATCCCCACCAGCCTATCTTACCATCACACACCCTCATATAACACCCCGGATTAGGAAGCACTGGAAATCACAGTCACTCATAACACTGTACTGAAAAAAGCTTGTTATAAACCATAGAGCCGTGCTGTGCATATCTCCTTCTCAAAATATTATACAGCTCTTATGAAAGCATATGCAGGATTTCTACACGGGAAGTTTGGGAAAATACCCTTTCTGAATGTGGGTTGAGACTTTACACCTGAAACGTACAGATAAGCTAAAAGACAGACGGTTTAGAATGAAAATATTTTTGGTGGGAAATTCCTACTCAGTTAGATTTTAGTCAAAAATATATCATCACTTTAAAATAGTTTAAAATAAATTACATTTATAAAACAGTAATAAATATATATTAATAAAAGAGTAAATAAATAGTAAATGTATATAATTTGATTGCAATCATTTTTATTACATTTTTAATTATATATATAATATATTAATATTATATTTATAATGTTCTTTATTACATTTGTAATTATACATAAATATATCTTTTTAATTTACATCTAAAAAAAGTCAAATAATAGACAGACGGTTATAGAATTAAAATAATTTGTGGTGGGAAATTCCTACAGTTAGATTTTAGGCAAAAATATATCATCACTTTTAAAATAAAGTAATTAAAAAATAAAAATAAACAGTAATAAAATATATATTAATAAAAAGTAAATAAATAATAAATGTATATTATTTTTGTAACAATTTTTTATTACATTTTTAAATTATATATATATATTAGATGTAAATTAATAGTAGTTTAAAAACACTGTATCTTATATATATATATATATATATATATGTATTTTTAAACTACTAATTATTTACATCTAAAAAAGAAGTAATAATAGACAGATGGTTTTAAAATGAAAATAATGTTGGTGGAAATTCCTACAGTAGATTTTAGACAAAATATATCCTCACTAAATATAAAATCTATATTAATAAAAAAGTAAATAAATAGTAATGTATTTTTGTGTTTTTTAATTGTTTAATTGTTAATAGTGTATATATTTTTAATATATATGTATATATATATATAAAATGTATTTTTAAACTATTAATTAATTTTCATCTAAAATAAGTAAATAATAAACACAAAAATAAAATACATTTAATAAACCAAATATTAATGACGTAATCCTCTCAGATGACAATTTCATTTAACCATTATGGCTTTTAATAGAAAGTGAATCAAGCACATAACCATAAGAACAGACTACTGTTATAAATAGAGGATCGATCAGTCTTTAAGATCAGACGCAGTCTGAACACTGTGATCCCAGGGCTGATATTACCCCCCTACACGACTGCACGTATACACATATTCCTCCTGTGCTCTGAAAATACTTCAGTCAGCAAACGGCAGGGCAGAGCGAAGTTCTCCTAATATAGCTCGAGGCACAGAGGATAAATGACTGTGTATCACATGAATAAATTAGTGTCTCTGAAACAGAGGAGCAGCTTAATGCAGCGGTTGTAAAGCGCACTGTTTACAGGGGAACACAGGTTTCCTTCAGCCTGGCCCACGTGAGCGTGACACTGCACGTTAACTGGAACTGCAGACCCACGGTCTGTCAGGTTACCCGTAAACACGCAGGCCGGCCTCATGTGGTACCGCTCAGTTCAGCTGGTCCATTTAGCCTAATAGTAACAACACGCCATGGGACGGCCTTTTTAGAGGCCAGAACCAAGCTGCTAGGCCAGGGTTAAGTGGAGCGTCTGAAGACTTTAGACATTTGAGCCGTTGATGTGGAGCTGATGAGATGGCTAACACCAGCGTGCTGCTACGTGCTAACATTAGCTTGCTAAGTTATAATGCTTGTTTACGTCGCTTTACTGGAGGCCTCTGGTGGTTACCGCCCATTTTATAATATCTGTCAAAGCTTAAGCAGAATATTAGGCCATTTTACGTTGTTAATGTTTTCTGTGTAATAATTGTATTGTAGTTGGCTAAAATTAGCTTAGCAGCTTAGCAGAATTACTACGTAGCTAAGGCAGGCTCGCTACAGGTCAGAGCAGATATGAATATTTAAAGAATATGAAATACAGCCTGTCATTAATGAGCAGTATGACTGCAGCTGGGTTCCCAAAAGCATCTGAACACAAAGAGGATTCTCTAATGGTCGAGTGAGCATCACACGGTACACTCTCTCTCCTACTTAGGTTTTCTCTTAAGCTGCTTCAGGGAAACTGGCCCAGGTTATTTTATTAAGGGACAAAAATGACCCAACACTGATCAAAGCGTGCCTATATTAACTCGTACAAGTCTAATAACCCTGTGATTCCAGGTCAGATGAACCCAGCATGTGTTCTGTGGTACAGTGACCCAGTGCTGGGTTGTGGAAATAGCCTGGAACCAGGTTGTTTTTAACCCAGAAGTAGAGAGAGGTAGTCTACTTTCACTCGCCCGGAGTCCTGGTCTCACTGCAAAATGCTAGGTCAATAGTTTGGCTTCTGGTAGTTCTGGTGGAGGAATAAACACACTACACTTTAAGAAACATGCCCAGATAACTGTCACATGTGAAACACACTATAGTGACAAAGTATTGGGACACCTGCTCATTCACTGTTTCTTCTGAAATCAAGGTATTAATAGAGCTGATCCTGCTTTTGCTAGAGTGACTGTCTCTACTGTCTCTACAGAGAAGAAGACTGTCTACTAGACTTTGAAGGGGGAGCATTGCTGCGAGGATTTGATTGCTTTCAGCTACAAACACGTTAGTGAGGTCAGGATGTTGAATGAACACCACCCCACCTCATCCTCAAGTCCTCAAGACCTACAACTCATCCAATAAAAAATATCGGGGGGGGGGGGGGGGGGGGGAGCTCACCATTATTCAGAGAACACAGCTCTTCACTGCTCCACAGCTCCTCAATGCTGGGGGGCTTTATACCCTCTAGCCCACGCCTGGCATTATTAGGCAGCATGGAGCCAATAGGGTCATGATGTTGATCTGCTATAGAGAGTCCTATTCTATGGCAGGGACTGGACAGGCTGTGTGCAAAAAAAAAACAAAAAAAACTGATTGCATTCATTAGATGTGGTGTCCACAAACTTTTGGAAATATAGTGTAGGTTCTAGCCACTCCTCCGTGACATTACCTAACTTCAAGACGACCAAATGAGTTTCCACTGTCTGGTAGAGTTAAGGATGAGTGCCTACTGTTCCCTCTGCTCTCTTTGTACAGTTCACACTGCGCCTGAGACCCTGGCTAAGACTTGCTGGACTTACCTGAGTGTTGCGATCGGCAAGCAGAACCTGCAGATGGTTGAAGCCATTGGTGGGTCCAGGCGAAATAGAGTAGGATGGTGCAGGTACTCAGGTGGAACTCAGGGGTGGTGTCGGCACTGTGCAGAAAGTCCTCCGTCCGCAGCTCTTCCACCCTCTTCAGACGGCCGCCGGCCAACTCGATAAGAGAACCCTTGGCGAAATGAGGTAGGACTGCACTTTGGGTGGGTCGGGGCCACTGAGGATTGAAACCGAAGGACGGTAAGATCCTGGAGAGAGCTCCCGCTCCTGATCGGTCCCATGGCTGTTGTGCTGAGAGTGTGGGGAGTGCTGGGAGTTCCTCAAAGGAGAAGGAGGGGGACCTGAGGGGCTAAGATTGGCGAGGGCCTGAGGGTTCTGGTGAACGGAGGGGTACAGGGACCCCAAGGAGTAGTAGATCTGAGCTCCAGTCTGGGAGGCACTTCCACTGGGAGGTTCATGAGGAGTCAATGCCTTTCCTGTCCGTGAATCCGAAGGGGTGTAAGCATGGGGGTTTGGAGGTTTGGGCATTCCCAGAGTTCCAGGGTCCCTGTCTAGTTCTTGTAGGAAGGAATGTGCATTAGGACCCTCCTGGGACAAGGAACCCCTTCCTGTACTACGCCCTGCCAGATCTTCTTGATGCCTCTTCCTGCCATTGGAATGGGAGCTACCACCCAGTCTGGACCGACCATCATTCCACAGTCTCCGCTGGAAGCTAGCCGTGTGCTAGATTCGGATCTACTGCCATGGCCGTCCAGACCGTTGGGCCTCCTGTTTGGATACCTGAGCCTGCTGTCTGAGAGAAGATCAGGGGGGTACATCGAGGGTTGAGGAAAGTGATGATGGGACGGGTAAAGAGAGGACGCTGTATTCTCGCCTTGCGGACCCAAAATAGGCCACAAATCTCTGGACTCGACATAAGCGCTCTTGAAGGTAGGCACGGAGATCGGTGGTTGCAACCCCAAAGGAGAGATGCTGTCCGTAGCCAGCGGTGATGAGGGATCGGTGGAGGTTCGGTTCCACTGTCTCTCCAAGATGGCGACCCTGACCCACGTCTTTCGCCCACTTGACCGGGCAAGAACAGGTGGTGGATGGAGGACGGGTAGGGCACGTGCCATGGCGGCGCAAGGAAAGTGATGGCAGTGAGGGTTGAGAGGCGGAGGGGGGCGGGAGAAGATCTTTGTCAAACCGTGACTCTCCACACTTTCCGGCCCTCAGACGCGTGCTGTCGCCGGCTTCGGAGCGGTTGCGGGGTGTTTGAAGTCGTCCTCCAGGGGGCGCTGTTCAGACGAACCCTGTCTGGACTCCCGCTTTTTTGGGGGGAGGCACTCTTGCCGCGGTCTGGGCTGGGATTCATGGGGTACTAAACCCCAGGCCTGAGGGGCCGCACTAGGTCACATGGGCTGCTGGGGAGAACGAGGGGTGCGGAGAGAGACGAACAGCATCCCTGGTGAACAGCATCACGCAGAACCCACACCTCACACAGCGCCACGCTCAGAACGTCTCACCTGAAGAACAAAGGAGAGAGAAAGTGCGGTGAGGTCTAGCTGCAGCACAAACTTCCCGATTTGGGAAAAGCTTATTTAGGAATTTCTTGCAAATCCAACCAGTCACATAAATAAAAAGCCGTGTCAGTCGAGTTCCTCAACTTTTCAGATACACTACCATGTCCAAATGTTTGTGACATCCCTTCTACTGAATGCATTA